>NW_027175821.1:10336120-10431120 GCF_023055335.1 Clinocottus analis
AAATACAGTTGAACCTAATTAAAATGCACAATAAAACACTGCAGAAAGAGGAGCAGGGTTTTGGTTTGTTTTGACCATCATTACTGGATCCCTACTTATGTCTGAAGTGCAGTGATAAATATTAAACTGTACCATGGCACTTCAGAAAAGGTGAACCCAATTATGTATAGAAAAAATAAAGGTGAAATGTGCATACTGTATACCTCCAATGCAGTATGCAAATACCAGACATACAATATTAATTTACAAACACAGACATGTAGAACATTTGAGATAAAACACAAGCTGCCATATATTTCTAAAGATTTTCAATAATTCAACAGCGTTTCCTTTTGACCATGTTGTTCAGGTAAAGCAGAGCAGTCGTACCTGTAATGAGCTGTTCAGTCCAGCTGACCTGTTTGACAGCTCGCCTGCAGCCTTTTTAGCCATCAATCAAAACAAGTCTGAGAGGAGGTCCTAATATTTTAACGGCTCACACTGTTATTAAGTTGATTGTCATGACTTCTATGCTGACATCACACCAGCTTCTTCCTACAACTATTCATTAACAAATGCATGCTGTTTTGCAAGTATTGCAGATTTTGAGCTTTATATCATATTATGGAAATATAAGAATATGGGCTGCACGGTCGCCTCACAGCAAGAGGGGCCGGGGTTCGGATCACGGTCTGGCAGGTCCTTCTGTGTGGAGCTTGCATGTCCTTCCCGTATCAGCGTGGGTTCTCTCCAGGTTCTCCGGCTTCCTCCCAAAGACATGCAGCTTAGGTTAATTGGACTCTAAATTGCCCGTAGGTGTGAATGTGATTGAGTGTGAATCTGTTTCTATGTCTGCCCTGCGATGGACTGGCAACTTGTCCAGGGTGTATCCTGCCTTCGCCAAATAAGAGCTGGGGTTGGCTCCAGCGCCTCGCGACCCTAAAAACAGGATACGCAGTTTGGATAATGGATGGATGGAAATATAAGTTGTGTTGTAATAACTCTTGTACACTTATCACATTGATTTGGGGACTGCCCTTGAGAGTAGGGCCTTGTTTCTGCCAAGTAAAAATGTTGCAATAAATTATTTTCACCAGTAAAGAGAAATTAAATTCGAAGAAATGCTTTGAGCCCAGACAGCAAAGGAAAAAAACCTGACTACACTACCCAAAATGCAATGTTCGCTTGGTCTCCAAGGGCAAATAAAGAGTTGCGTTTGTTCTGATGGTGGGTGGGTAAGAGACAGTGAGTGAGAAAAGCAATGCGATTACAGAGCAGTAAAGCGAGTCTCAGTCTCTCCAAAACACACACGTCAATCGGCAGTTGAAAAATGAGGCTCACCTTGAAACGACAGGGGACTAGACTCGCTGGAGCATTCAGTGCTCTGTTACTGCAAAGGCGTGGGTACTCTCACACACACACACATACACACACACACACACACACAGACACACACACACACACACGTGTGCACACACACACACAGAACAATTCTTGAACAGCTCAAATCTCCCAACTGGTAAATTAAACTCGTTACATGTATAAACAGATTTCATAAAAGCTGCAAGCTGTCAGGAAACTCCCTCCTGTGTATGTGTGTGTGTGTGTGTTCAAGCACACTGGCAGTGCATATTGATTACGAGCAAACAGTGTGTATGGCTTCCCACATTTCCATCTCTAATGTCTGTGTCTTCATGGCAACCTTCCATCTCTGCCATGCTCTTCTCTTTATTCCACCAAACACTTTTGGAGATTTCAACATAGGAAAAAATGCCTCTTCCTCTCACTCACACACATGCTCACGCATCACTTTTATCTTGTCTGTGATCCTTCTCCTTCATCTGTTCTCTCCCCTTATCCCTCCAACACCTTTCTGCACCTCCCGGTGCTGCCGTCTCTCCCCTGTTCTCCTCTTTTGTCGCCTCCCTTTTATCCCCTCAGGCAACAAAGTACCCTCCCATTCTCCTCTCCGTTCATTTTGCCAAGCCAGAGGTGTGATGTGGGCGAGAGTTTAAGATTAAATATAGAGACAGAGGGAGAGGGGAGAGAGAAACACACAGTGAATCAAAGACAGCGTGACATAAATGGGAAAGGGCGCCCCTTTTCTATTTATGTCACGCTGTCTTTGAGTGCAAAAAGTCTGACAGCAAACACAGGTAGCGATGAAAGCAAAGGTGACAAGAGGTATCCTATAGGATGTAGACAGAGTTAGAGAGAGAGAGAATGATGAAGAGAGACAGGCGTGTGAATCAGGAAACTGGTGATGAAAAGAGAGAGAGTGAGAGAGAGAAGTTTGTTGCAGCAGGTGTCTGTTGTGGCTGCTGGTGGAAAGACAAATGCTTGGAAATGAGCTGCAGTGAAATTACCTTCGATTGACTCAGTCTGAATCCTCCCAAGGCAAACTGCTTGACAACACATAAACACACAAACATGCACATCTGCAGTCCTCACAGTCTCCATTGCACACACAAACACTGGCGCTTTCAATTTGAATGTATTTTTGCAAACAACCCATCTCAGTACCTTTCTGGCTGCAGCCTGTTTTGTCAATATATTTCTCACACACACACACACACACACAAAAATTTGTGAACTCTGTGATTTCCAGCACCATGTTTGACCACAGTTACGGTTGCAACCATTCAAACAGTCTGGACTGTTTATGCGTGACCCCAGGCTATCGCCCATGCAATGGAGCAGTCCTTGAGCCAAACACACTGTCGAGATATTCAAGTAAATAGCAGCAATATGTCACTGAAGTGTAAATCCTTTGATCTATAGTCCCTTACGTAAAGAGCTTATGTTCCCAAGCTCTGCTGGCTGTCAGTGAAGCTCTCGAGCACAACTGTGTCCCAGGAACTTTGTCATGAGCCCCGACAACACAGTATTGTTTGAAGCAGGGAAAGTTCATAATAATAATAATAGTAATAGTTTCAACTTATATAGCGCTTTTTATAGTGACACAAAGACGCTTTACACAATAGACGATAACAGACGCAATAGAACACGAACGGGAAGACAAGAGCAAACAAAAAGAAACAACAAAATATTTAAGGTAATAAAGAAATAATGAGAAGTAAACAGAAGAGGCTGTGTGGGGCAGAGCGGAGGGCAGGTGCAGAGGTTTATCAGGTGAAAGCAAGTTGGAAGAGGTGTGTTTTGAGGGCTTGCTTGAATGATGGTAGGGTGGGAGCCTGACGGATGTGGATGGGGAGGGTATTCCAGAGGGGGGGTGCAGCAGCTGAGAAGGCCCTGTCGCCCCAGGTCCGGCGCTTAGTCCTGATGGTCTTTAGAGTGGTTGTGCCGGCGGACCTGAGGCAACGGGTTGGCGCGTGGAGGGGGAGGAGGTCAGCAAGGTAGGGAGGGGCCAGATTGTTTAGGGATTTGTAGGTCATGAGTAGCAGTTTGTAGTCTATCCTGTACTCAACGGGGAGCCAGTGGAGGTTGTGAAGGACCGGGGTGATATGATCAAAACGTCGGGTAAAATACACACTGAGAACATGCTAAATTTTAACTGTTCCCCTTTCTATACAGCTGTCCATAGGCAGGCCCACCAGCAAAATGAACTGTATTCACTGAGTTTTTATTCATGACAATACATATAAACTGAAATTCCCGAAAATATCGACAAAATTAGTTACAGTTGCTTTTTTTGGGGGGGGGGGGGGGGGGGGGGATGAATAAAATCGCTAATATGCCCATTTCTATTAAACTCATGCTGTCAAAACAGCATGTGACGTATGGCTTACAAATGAGTCAGCTGGTGAGAATACATCTTTAATGCTTGTTTGATTGCAATGAAAAGAACAACAATGTGGTGAACATAGGAGAAAAATAAATTCAGTCTGCTGACTGATGTCTCAGACATGCCTAATTTCATGCCCAGATTACCGTTTGTGAACAGTTTTTTTTGCATCTGTTGGAAATCATACGTATATGTAGGCTTACTCAGCATTTTGGCTCCCCGAATTGGGCAGAGACTGATTTAAATGTAGGTGGATAGAAATAAATTAGCTGCAACTTCTGATCTGGATATACAACATGTCTTGAAGAGATGCTTGTATTTTGTGCTGAGACACTGAAGTCACAAACCAATTGCATACTGTTTTGCTCTGGTTGAAGTAAAACTTGCATTTACTAATGTGCAACCTCCATGTACTCTCTTATTTTGTTTTTTGTTTTGCCCTTGAAGTGTCAAGCCAATGTGTGCTTCTGCAATGACCTAATTTCATCCTGAGAAAAAATCTGATATATTGCCCCAATTTTGTCAGCTTATCATAGTGTCATCATGCAAGTATTCAAGGAGTCAATTGTCTAGTGATCTGAAGTGAGTCAAACTTTTAACTTTGATACCCTTTCAAATATTTATAAAGCGTTGATCAAACATAATAATACAAAACCAGAAGACATTTTGACATAACCTTGCTAAGCATTCAAACAAATGTTCCTACACACAATATAAAAGTGATTATATATATATGACGCTGAGTTTCAGCAACACGACTACCTCAATGAAACAATGTTGCAGAGTTTATCATTATGCTGAACTCATTAGACAGATTTCTAACTGCTTTCATGAGAGATGTTGACGGAGGATGCATCAGTTTACATACTGCTGTGGGAGGCAAAGATAACCTCATTTGAAATGCGTCACGCTGTGTCATCGCGTAATAAAAGACCACAACAACATCTGTAGTCCTGATTTCATAAGACTTAATGACAAAGCTCCTTTGGGTGTGCACAAATTGTGACTATAGAGATATAAACTATTACCCTTCAGATATCCCCAGTTTCTTTCTGTTCCCTCTGGAGAAACAGCTTGATGAGATTTAGAGTCGAGCCTCTGTGACTCCCACCCACCTGCTGGTCTAATAAGAGGCTGATAGAGTTCTATCGATTCGGTCACTGTGTGCATTCGGATGAGGTTGAAGCATTTATTTGCTGCTTTACATGCCAAATGTCTGTGCCTTCTGTCATTCTTGCCAATCTGACATTTATTCCCTGTCTCCCTCTTTTCTTCTGTCGTTTCTCTCATTCAGGGCTTCTCTCTTTTTCTCTCCCTCCGGAACAAACCTGCAATGCCCAGAGACTGCGTCCAACTCCGCATCTGTGTGCCATTGATTAGAGACTGAGAAAAGCCTCGACTGTGATGCCCAATCAGGAGTAGTTAATCAAGTAAAGAGGCTAGTAATAGAAGGACATTGAGAGTTTAACATCTTATTGGATATGGAATTCATGTCTCCAGCTTTCACCTACAAACACTCTCACACTGCCTCGCAAACCCACTAATTCCTTCGGGTAAACAAAAGCTGGAAACATTCCGGGTTTTTTTATTGGATATAATCCTGCTGACGATAGCTAATGTCACTGCTTGCCTCCACCGTGTTCAGCTCGTCTGGGGGCTGAGCCAACCTGCAGAGGATTATGGGCAGGAGAGTGGCTGATCCAACCAATCCAGTGCCTGCGCTGGGGGTTCCCCTGGCAGGGGGGCGATGGGGGCCGCTGTGCAGTGTCGGGGTGCAAACATCTCCCGGACTGCGGACTATCCCCTCCATCAAACGACACGGCAGCCAACCAACCAACCCACTCACCATGGCGACAGACAAAACAACCACAGTGGAGACAGGGGGACTTATTAGAAGTGACAGCAACGGTCTGCCAGTGTCCAAGGAGAGATCTCAGAACGAGATCAACAGCCTGACGCAGGACGACATGGGGTCACAGGGGTCAGGCAGCGGAGTTTACTGCCACATCAAAACTATGAACCCCAAAGACACAAGAGAGAAAAGAACAGCTCGGTATACAAATGGCAGTGTGGTGGCCTCTGATGCCGTGGGAGGAGTTTGCACTGAGGCCACAGAAGGCAAGGAGCCGACCCGAGAGAGGAGGAGGGTGCAGTCTCTGCGAGGCGAGGGCCATCGCTCGGTATTAAAGACCGGGAGTGTTTGTACGACCGTGCACGCCACCCCACCGCGGCCCTGTCGAGTGATGCCAACTTCCCCACCCAGTCTTTGTGGGACATGTGGGAGGAGACGATCCCAGATTACACCATGCACAGGCGCATGTCGCAGGAAGGCTGTCAATCAAATAACAGCCAGCCAGACTTTACCTAATCCACCACGGAAACCCAACCAGTCAAGAAAAGAATCTGCTCTGGACTCTCAGATTAGCACCAAAAATACAGACACAGCAAACACCTCCACGCACGCATCAGTAAAAACTTCTCAAACACCACAGCTGTCACACACGATACCAAAAACACACAGCTCCCATTCCAACCACAAATCACACACCCAGAATAAAACAGAGTCCAAGCAGCAGACAAGGCCACATTCTGCAGACTGCACTTATTACAAGGACTCAGCCACGCAAACAACAGACACACAAACGCACAACAACACAGACAGCACCACAGCTACCACTCATACACAGCGACCACACACCCCATCTGCAGAAATGGAGCCACATTTGACTGACAAACACAAGAACGACTTGGCTAATATCCAGCACGCTGACGAACACAAGCACCAGTACACATCAGTCCGTATTGCTTCTAAACATCCAGCTCCTTCCCTTCACAGTGAATTAAAATCTACAGACACCCCACCTCTCCCACCCAAAAACTCTCCAAAACCCACTCATTCTAAACCGGCCACACCCGTAGCGCAAGCCAAACACACTCAGGAGAACACATCAAAGCAAACATCCTCAGAACGGATCAAACTCAAAGACTACGCAAAACAGAAGAGCAAATCATTTGACGACCATACTCTGCCTTGCAAGACTCATATAAAAGCACAATGTAATGGAGCTCCAGGGGGGCTGCTGGTTGGACCCGCGGGGAGCGCACCACGCAAGCTGGAGAGGCAGTTACAGAGCGTGGAAGAGAACCTACAATCCAATCAGGAGAAGATCAAAGTGCTTCTCAACGTCATTCAAGACCTGGAGAAGAGCAAGGCCCTGAGCGAAGGGTGAGAGAGGGAAGTTAATGGGGGAGATAGCTGGAATGAAAAAAAAGATGGGGGATGTTGTGTGATATGAGACAAACCTAGAGGGTTAGACACCAAGACAAAGAGTTAGAAGAGGGAGGCATGAAGATAAAGATGAAAACACAGATAAGAGTTGGAGATAAAAGAAGATGCAGATTGCAATAGAAAGTGCTTTAGTTTGAGCATGAGAACAAGATGAGATGGTGTCAAAGAAGAGCATCGAGACTCAGAGGGGAGTGTGTTTGAGTTGTTATAGCAATATATATTGACAGGCTTTAAAGTCTGTGTAATGGATTTTAAATGTCAGGCCAGTGGAGAATTGTTGAAGAGTGTGTGTGTGTGTGTGTGTGTGTGTGTGTGTGTGTGTGTGTGTGTGTGTGTGTGTGTGTGTGTGTGTGTGTGTGTGTGTGTGTGTGTGTGTGTGTGTGATCCAATCCTGTTGGGATACATATATATGATAGCTGCCAGCCTGTAGTCAATGCTAGTAGATCCTTCCTCTGTTCCTCAAAGGGCATTGTACTCCCCACAGTAACAGTGCCCCTACAGACATTATATCTGCTCACCAAGGCAAACTAATCAATGATTTCTTTCTGCTAATTCTTGCATTATTAAATTCTACTCCTCTGCTCCAAATTCATTGTTTCTCTCCATGAATCCCTTCATTTCAATCAACGGCTCCTTCTTTCTCCGAGGCTCTTTAACCTGCTTCAAGCTATTCATCCCTTTCTCCGCCTCCGCATTGACATCTATCTTTCCTCCATTCTTAATTAATACCGTTGTTCTCCTCCTCTTTATTTTTTTCGGCACCTCCACGTGTGAATCATGCCTCTAACAACTAACTTAGTCATTTCTCTTCGCACCATTTTGTGATCTTCCCCCCTTCTTTCTGCCCCAACAAGCTGTCCATCATTCTCCCCTGCTGCCACTCCGCTTGTTTCTATCACTCCTCTTCCTCCTCGTCACCATGTCACCTTTACTGTCAGTAATTCATCTCCTGTAGTTTATATTAGATGTCTTTTTCATACCATTGGTTGTTCTCCTCAGCACAGACAATCTAAAACAAGAGTTGTTCTGATATTGGGAAGGAGCATCTCTTTACCCTTTTGCCTAATCTTCCCTATAATGATCCATCGTTCCCCACTGAAACACACTCTTGCTTTTTATCTTGCTTCTTTCTTTTTTCTCTGAAGGGTTAACAGATGTTTGCAGCTCTTGACTAATCCCTACCATATTACCTTTGAGAAATGCAATTATTGTGCAAGTTGCAAAATAGGCTGTGTAGTGTACACTGCCCTGCGTGAGTCACTGTTGAAGAGTGTGTGTGTGTGTGTGTGTGTGTGTGTGTGTGTGTGTGTGTGTGTGTGTGTGTGTGTGTGTGTGTGTGTGTGTGTGTGTGTGTGTGTGTGTGTGTCTGTATGCCTCATGATAAGTAAATGACAAAAAAGTGTAAAAAGGCAGACAAAAGAGAAAGGGAGAGAGACAGAGAGAGGGAGTAATTGAGAGATAAAGACATAAAGAGCGCGTAAGAGGGTCTACATGTATCTGATGCTGTGCCAGAAATGAAAGCACTTTAAGTGGGCCGCTGTGAAAAAAATGTCGGCAGAGCTAAGAGGTTGTTGCTGTGCTCAGCTCCTTGTTTTCTTTTCTCTCCCAAAGAAAATAGTTGTCTTTTCTTGAGCCATTTGGTTTTGATAAAGACGGGTAGCCGATGAAAAAAATATTAAGCCAGTAACACGGTCTCCCTCCATGTAAATAAATGTCTATTATATCACCAGAAATCAGCTCCTCTCTCATATAGACAGTTCAGTAAAGGGGCAGCCAACATTTCTTGGCAAAAAAAGGGCTCCAAATGAAATAGCAGTCAGCATGAGCCTGCTAGATGTGTTTCAAGTCTTAGGCTCATGTTCTGTCGTCTTGCTCAACCTTGACAACACGGTTTGCAAGTGTTATCATGGTATTGGTGGCTCATTTCACATCACACGCCTGGAATGTCAAACAAGCCACCCACCAGGACTATTTATGTATAAAGTCCTGAATTGTCCTGTTGTAGTACATTGCATGCCCTAAACATCATAAGTTATTTCGGGCCCTTTGACAACCCCCCAGAAAGAAACACTTGATGTTGCCGCGGAGTGACCAATACAAATTGTGACACGAGCAGTCAAGGGAGCGAGACTCGTTCCAGTAAAGAAAAGGAAGCATGTTGTTTGTGCAAAAAAAATCTTCCTCTGCTGTTGAATGTCAGCATACAATGTTAAGTCTAAATACGTCAAAGATTTCAGTGATCAATATCAATTAATCAAGAGACATTTTTTCTCAAAGATGTCGAATCTATAGCAACACAATATCATTCCTGAAAATTGGTATTTGTATCAGATGTAGATGTGTAATACTGATAAACTTCTTCTGCGAGTGTGTGGGAATGTTTTACATGTGTTGTTTCTGCAGTCGCAGCTCATACAGAACTGGTCAGGACATTAACAACTGCCCGACCTGCCAAAAGACAGCCTGCATCATCTACAGGTAAACTGATCAAGATAATGAGCTTACCACATTACATAACCCAGCAATGACAACTCATTCTTTCCTACAGCGGAATAAACAGCCCTGAAACTTCTCAGAGATGCCTTGTGTAGCCTTAAAAATGTTGCATTTCATGTTGTTTTTCTCACAGCTTTTCAACATTTTTCCACTTATTCAGCACATCTTCCTTTATCATTGTATTTTTCATTAGTCTTTCTTCCTGGTATCCTGCTGTCTTTGCCTTTTCCCCCCACTCTGATAATTGTGCTACTCAAACGATATATCGCTATTATACGAAAAATGCGAGACTGAGTGATCCAGATCATCAATATTGAAAGATATTAGACAAGGACGCTCTCTCCAAGAAAGTTATTTACACATAAAAGAATCTTCTACGCAAACAAGCAAATTAATTCAGCACCTAAATGTCTTTCCCTTCCCAGTCATCCCTCGGGTGTGTGACCTAAATAAGTAATTGCATTCTTAGATCCTCTGCATTTTACATAACTGCAACCCCACAATCTGATACCACATACTGTAGTTAAATTCTCCCATCACCTCACCCCGTCGCTCTCTTATTCTAATCATCTCATGCCTGCTCAAGCTCTCTCTTTCATCTCTAGCTTTCAATCAAACTGGTTTCCTCTGTACAGTCTTGCCTCATTCCATCTGTCAAATGTCAAAGCTATACACACCTGTTACCCACTTCCACCCAGCCACCAGGACGGCACTGTATGCACTCAGGCTGAAAATGTGTGGTTTCACTTAAACAGTGGAAAACACGGAAACAGAAAAGGAAAATACTGACTTGCTCTAACTGAAATAATCCGGCATTAAAACCTCTTTTTTGTCTAAAACTTTTGTGTGGGCACATATCAGACCAAAGTTATGCTTGAAGCTAAATCTACTTGTTAACAATCATAAATATAGATAGCTCTCTCTTGCGGGCAAAGGGGATGAATACATATTTTACAAGGACTTCATATAGTTCTCTCCAACCCAGCAGCCGCACATGCATCCCTCTTGTATTTTTACTTTCCATAACGTTTTTGTTTAATCTCTTCATCTCGTCACACACTTCTCAAACTCTCTCCTCCCCTTGATCTCAATTAATACAGCAAGTTCCTTGGCCAAGTAATAATGAACTCCAAGGGGAAATGACACATTTGGTAACATGTTACACATGGCAACATACCATACCATCCATATATCCATACAGATGGGAATAAAGAAATCTCTCTAAACTGAGAGAAGTGAACAAACTTTCCTCACCTTACAGTCATATGCAAGAACAGACAAACACAAGAGGAAAAACCCACCACCTACATTACAAAAGAAATTGCCCACAAAAAGCATTTTTCTGGTAATTCTCAAAATAGTTGTATTTCCTCCTCACAGGAACATGATGGAACTTCATTTTGTAATAAGCAAAAGAAAATGGAGAAAAAAGCTTCCAAAAAGCATCAAAGCCCTGAATATGTACGTATAGTGTAGTATAGATATTTATAATAATATAGATTTTTAAGGGCCCGGGGCATCCCTAATCTGAAGAGTGTGTTGCTGCTTGCTATTCACATCAATTTCATCCAATTTAGATTTTCTTTCATGCTCCACTTTCCCTTCATTTGTTTTGCACACATGCAAATATAATAATGCATACCAGGCCATGCTAATTAATGCAACAATAAGGGAAAAAAAGTTTTTATTAGGAATGTCTGTGCCGGGTTGTCATATGCATAACGGTACTTGCATGCACACACTCATACGTACATTGTTGTCAAACAAAGACATTGATATACTTCACTCTTTGTAAAGGATATTAATGACTTGGACAGAAAAAACACATTATATAAGCAGAACACATTTCCAGTGGCTCGTTGTGACAAACACACAAAAGTCAGAATCTCCATTTGTTTGATTGGACGGCCTTATCAAACCCACAAAGAGAATTCTGGGTAAAGAGGGTGACAGATAGAGGAAGAAAGACACACACGAGCAGAAGATGAATTACTTTTGGGGACTGACAAATCCATTTTAATGAATTGTGGTGAAAAAATTAGTTTTGATGTGAGCTAGTTGCCTGAAGATGTTTTGCCATTGTCAGTCCTTATTAATCTGCATGCTGAGAGACAAGGGGAAGAAGAACTTTTGACAGCCCCTTTTTCTCCCAATGCTCCAACAGCTCAAATACAAACACACAAATAGACATATGTACACACTTATACACACCTACCATAACAGTTCTGCAATTATCCTTCCCATACACACAGTTAAACGTTGCGCTTTATAAAAAATATAAACCGCAACCCTGTCAACTAAATGACTGATATTTACCCTCACGTAGACTAAAAAGTAAGGGATAGAAAATGTAACAGGTTTTCACGAGGATAGAAGCAACAATAGCACACAGTCACACACAAAGTTGTGAAGACGTAGAAGATGACAGCTTGCACACCGAATTAAGAGCAGCAGCTTTTACCATTGTCCTGCAATCCCATGAACAACAGGGAGAGGTAAATATGGGCCGAGACAGGCGGTTAGAGAGGATTGAAAGAGGGGGAGGTTGAAACCTAGAGAACTGTGTGTGTAAAGAGAGACCCAACAAAGAAAAGTACTCTGCTCTCAAACATAAATTTCGTAGATGTTGGACAGGTGCACCACTTTATCTTTCCTTATAGGTTGTGTGTGTGTGTGTGCATGTGTGTGTAGTGATACAGTAGTTAGTACATCTACTTCATCATTTATTCATGGCAGCCATCTCCCTTCCTCTTTGCCCATCGGAGCTTTTACTTCCTAATCTATTCACTCGTTCCCTCGCTCCTTCCATCCCTGAACTCCTTCTCGGGGAGCTGAGACCTTTCTGCTCTCCTCTGTCTCATCTCTGTTGGCACTCATCGTCTCCTCCTTCACCTCCCTCTGTCTCTTTGTTTCTCTCTTTTATGACCAACTCGGTCCTGTTTTATTCGAGCTTGCCTTTATTTCATTTTTTTGTTGGTGCATTCCTCCATATCCCAAAAGAGAGTCAGCGTCTTTCCTCTCTCCTTATAGAAGTCCCTGCCTGTTTGCTTTTCTCCCTCGCGCAGCCATGAGCTTGTTGTGAAAGATGCACACATTGGGTGTGAAGGGAGCACATATGTGTTTGTACAGCATGTGTGTGTGTGTGATGTGTGTGTGTTGGGATGTTGCAATAGGGGAGGGTGGGTTGTTGTCTTTGCTCTCCTTGCCTCATCATGTGGCTCATTACCTCCAGATGCCGGGCCCTATGCAGCTCCTCCCCTATAATCCAACCTCGACACACGCTTTTTTCCCCACACACAAAAATACACTTACCAAAAAGGAGAAAAAAATGTAAAATCTACTACACTATGACCTGAAGCGGTGGACACTTCAGAGAGATGGTGAGAAGAAGAGCACAAGTGAGAGCAGAGTAGGGAGAGGGACTGACAGAAGCATAGAAAAATAAAGCCAAGAGGGTCTGCTTTGAACATATCAGAGGAGCAAAAAAAAGTTCCTTCCTTTAGCTCCTTCATTTCGCAAATGCTCCTCTCCTTTCCTTTGCTCTCCTCCCTTTCCCATTCTCTTTTTCCTTCTCCTTCCACACCTCTCACCTCACCAGCATGTGATCTATCGGTGCATGAGGCACAGAAGAATACTATGGATGTGAAATGAGCCGAGTAGAGGCCTGTGTGAAAGTATATGTGTGTGCAGAAGGTGCATATGTCAGAGTTAAGAACACAACACAGAGTTCACACCTCCTTCACAAGCTACACTATCCGTAAGTACAACCGAGCGTTTTGGGATGCACATTTTGATGTCACTAAAACTCCTTCGCTCAACTTTCTCTCATTCCCTCTTTGTAATCTCTCTTTCTGCACAGTAAACTTCCAACTGTAGTCACATCCTTCAGTTCGTCCTCTTCCCATATCTCTTGAAAAATGAGCTATATGAACACACGCGACTTGTTTGACACCATCCAAACCGCTCAGTTGTGATCCTGCTGGCTCTCTCTTATCCTTATCACTGCTCTCCCTTTCTTTCTTCTCCAGTGTAGAGCATGATTTCCGACAGCAGGAGGGACGGTTCCAGGGGGTTATGGAGGCCTTAGAGGGGGAGTATGATGTGCCTACACCCACTCTGACCAAGCCCACGTCAGCCCCTTCCTCCTCCAGCCGGCCCAGCACCAAGGCCCGTGTCAAGAAACTCCGCAAGAAGTGTTTCTGGTGGCTGTAAGATTTAGAAAAACAACATCCTTTCGGTGGTGATTCTGTTTTAGGAGACCACAGGCCCAAACGTTTTGAAATAAAGCATCTCATGGGCCCGTTGGTGAGTGGTGGCTTTAGGTGTCATGACATCAGAGGTGGCATCCTGTGCATCCCTGTAAATGGCACTGCTTCCACAGCAATCCATCCTCACCAGGTAACCAAGTAGAGAAAGAAGAAATGCACTAAAGACGGAAAACAGGACCAAAGGAGCAGCTGAATTTCCCTTTCTGATATATCTCAGAGGAATATTGAGAACAAGATCAACATGGATTTCTCTCTGTGGGAACCAGACTTCAGCGGTTTATTTGTGATTCACGTTTGAATGTGAGGATACCATTTCCCCATGAAAATGATGTAACGGAGAGATGAAGCATTGACACTTTGGATGACAGACACGTGTATTGTTTTTGTCACTTGGTTGAGTGGCTGTCTAGACGGATGGACAGATGTAAGAACGAATTGAAGCCAAGATGGATTCACGCTACAGCTGGGAATGAATCCTCACAACAATGTTGGCTAATTCCCAGCCATTAGCAGAGGGATCAGAACAACTCGGAAAATCCCAGCAATTTAACTAACTAATCGGAATACTGTGTCTTTGGACAGCTTGACAGGCACAATTTGAATGTAGCAACAACTGAAAAGCTAAAGAGGATATGAGTGGAAAATAATCCGTTGAGCTCTCTGGAAACAAAGAGACAGCTTGCTGGATGGATATTGGGGTTTTGGAAAGCAGTGGAGAGTGTTAAGACTGTGTTTAGAATACATGAAGAGACTTGATCTGTATGGCATCTGATCACAGACTGACAGGCCGTGTCAGATGATTCAAAATTCTGTCAACATCGTTTGGCAGAGTGATTGATTCTCTCCTTTATCACCATTCAAAACAGAAGTGTTTTGATGTATGGATTCTCACGCACACGTGTGCATACAAACACATGTACAAATAGCATACACTTATAGGCACTAACACACGTGCAGTAAACTTACTGAAACACAAGCAAGTACACACACACACACACACACACACACACACACACACACACACACACACACACACGCCTCCACAGTTAGTTATTGGCCTGTATTCATGTTTCAACATTGTATCAATAGTTGTGGAGCCTTGGCTGATGAGGCCCTGATACATTCTGTTTGAATTCATTTGAAACTAGCTGATTATGTCTGAAGTCTTTCTTAAGTTTAAATTGCACAAATTGTGCAGAGGAATGCTCTGTTGTCGTGCAACATATGGAAAGGCCTCCATCATCAGTTTCATGTAATCTAGCACCCACTAACTGTGACTGTCTGCAGTTCCACAGTCTGCACTTTTTAAAAAGTTATTGCACAACAACATAGATCACCGTGTTCACATTTAATATATCGTCAACAATAGTTTCCATATCTATTTAGCACAGGCCGCACTGACACTGCTAGCGGGTTTATTAAGCTACAATAGATATTAAAAACATCAACAATTGATGTTAAAAACAACACGTCTTACCAAAATGTACAAAAGAAAAGTCTTTATATTTTGTCAGGTCAAGTTACGCTATCCCATTTCTACAATTAGTAGAAGAATATGGTATTCAATATAGACAGACATTAATCTATCCTTGTTGCGAACACACATCCACACAATTATTTTGAACACACATAAAAACACCATTGCACAATGTTTAGTCCACAGCAGCTCAGAGTTTAACCACGAAGCTGTTTCTGGCTGACAAGTTGCCACCAATTAGAATCCTGGATGACAACACATTCACTAATTAACTCAAACTGTGTGTGAGCTCCCATGATGCCCCCATCTTCCTGATCTTCCTATTGTATGTGCAATAAAGGTGTGTATTTTAAACAAAATATGTGTGTGCTGCCATATGTTGTGCTTCGGAAAAAAAGTGGATACAGGGTTAGCTTTTTTTTTTCTATTTACGAATCTCCTTTACCTTAAAAAGAAGGTTCTGCAATACATGACTCATTGCAATTCCGGCATCAACGACTCTTATGCAAAGTTGCATGTACTTACGATTAGAGCATGCTCGCGACCCATTGTGATGACGGTCCGGATGATGATCCTTAACAGAGACACCACAATGTCCTGGATATGTTGAAATGTGCCCCCCTAAAAAGATAGACAGAAAGTGGAGCAAGAGAAAGAGAACGTTAGAGAAGGATGGAGAGGAAAAAATAGACGAACAAAAGACTGTTAGAATTTCTCGGGTGTAAACGCACACAAAAACACACACCGATGCAGAACCGAATCAGCAACCACTCAGGCATAACGTTAGCGCTGCTCTGACAACCATCTCAGAACTTTTCTCGACAAAACTTTGGAGATTCGTCAGCTTTTGTTTGTAGAGCTGTTTTCCTCCTGCGAACTCTCCTCACTGAGAAAACAACCCAGTTTGCAAACACAGTCCAAAGCTCTACTGCTCCTCTGAATGGATGATTGGCAGATCAAATGAAACAAGAAAGAGAATACATTTTTTTGCATCTGAAATCTAAAGTCTGTTCGCCGTTTAAAAATTGAGCCTCACCAGAACATTCAGTTAATCACCTTCAGTGTGGACATTTGAACCTCAAAGGCACATGGATGTGGATTGTTTTTGTGCAGACCTGCTTTCGTATTCCTATCTTTCCCTTTGAAGCCACTTTTCTGTCATCTTTCTTTTTCTCCATCTGGCCAGAGGCAAACAAGGGGGATGAGATGCATCTAGTTTGTGTTCACACCAGTTCCCGTTTCAAGTCCTATAAATGTCAGGAAATCTAATATCAATGAAATACCATGTCAACTGCATGTCAAAGCTGTAAAACGTTAAGACCGGAACATTTTGGTTGTTTCATCTATTGAAAGCTTTTCTTTTTTTACTTTTCAAAACATCTCAGACATTGTGTTAGCTAATAATGCAGCAAAATAAATACAATTGTTTGATCACCTGTTTGGACCGCAAGTTAAGAGAAATGTGGTCTGACTAATGATAAATTGAAATAGCACAAAGTCCTTTCGCAAAAAGCATCTGTATTCAAGTGTGGAGGATGGCACGCACACGCATACACACCCACACAAACACACACAAACGCACACAAACGCACACGCCTGGAGGCAACTTACTCATGAAGTATCTGCAGCATCTAAACACACCTTAGTGAAAAGACTGCAGGGAGCATTTGTGTGGACGTGCGTGTGCAACAGTTTGAGTATAATCTGCTGTAAAAATATGTGTGTATGTGTATGTGCACGCGCACACGTAGTTAGGTTGAGGCGCATCTGTTGATCCTGAATAAGACAATAATTATGAATAGACACCGGAGGGAAGCAACCAAAAATAATGCACAAAAGTAAGATAACTCTCAATTTTCATTGTATTTAAAATAGCCTGGTTAGCCTGCCACATGTCTGTCAAGGCAGCGATACACATTTCCAGAATGGATATGTCTATACATATGCAGCTATAATATAGAAGACAAGAGGTGAGCCACAATACTGTACATTCATTCCAAACTGAAGCCGGACTGGCTTATCATCTCTACCGGCGCCATGTTGTGAAAAAAAACTGTGTTTTGTTTGGTAGTCATGTGCTCTTGTCTATGCCTGTGAGCATCGTCTCTTTATCACACACACACACACACACACACATGCACGCACATGCACACAGACACAAACACACACGACTTATAAATTCAAGACAAACTCTCCCACAGACATGAGCATCTGTCTATTGCGGAGTCATCTCTTCCATCTCTGCTTCTCTTTCTTCATCTCGCTCCAGTTTGGAGACATCTGTGGTGCGAAGGACTTAATCAGGTACCACCCAGAGCGAGGAAGAGAGAGATGAGGAGATGGGTGAAAAACAAAGGAGAAAATGTGCAGAAAATAAGAGATGGAGTGCAAGAAGGTGACACAAGCTGTCGTCACCTCTTCCTCTAATTTCTATCTTTCCCATGCCAATTTCAGTGCTTCTATTTTATAGCTCTTTGCTTTGTTTTCCTATAAAAATCCTTCCATCTTTTTGTCCATGAAATAAAAACATTCACCTCCTTCTGTTTGGTTGTTAACTGTCTGTCTGGCTCCTCCATTCACTGTTTTCCATCCTCCTTGCATGGACAATTTCTCTGACCTTTATTTTCACAGAAAAACAACGTGTGTGTTTTTGGGGGGGTGGGAGGGGGCTTTTCAGTGGTGAGCAACAGTGTCTGTATTTTACAAAAAGCTGTGCAGCATAAATAGTTATGAAGGTTATAAATCATTAAATCTCTAAAACCTTGATCCTCACTTTTACAAGTTGACTCTTTTAATTTATTTTTCAAAAGCTTTCAACACAGTTTCAAATGACGTGTCAGCTCGAACACCATGTGTCAATGTACTGGGTCTTCCTCTTCCTTACCCAGTGTATTAAAGTCCCCCACGGTTCCATACAAGGACCTCCATGGGGCCATCATTGGCACAAAACTATTTATTTTTGTGTTGAGAGTAGTGTAATTGTATCTCAATCCGTGTAGGCATAATAAGATTTGTAAAAGTTTGAAGACAGATCTCCAAATACATAGTGTATTGAAATATGTAAATGTGGAAACAAAACTGTAAATGGGTACATAGATCTGTCCAGATATTATTGCAAGAAACGTATTTTGCGCCAACAGACATGAGTCATCAGTTACAACTCAGTAGGCATCACATTCACATGTGACTTTCACTATACTTCCGTGGTAGAGATATGTAAATAGACGTGTGTATATTTATATACATAAATAATGTTGTCTGCACATGATTGTATTTGTACACAAGATGACGTTTTGCTTTGTTTTTTTTATACCTCAACTGACACAAGATCATCTCGTCATATTTACTGCATCATATTTATTAAAACTCTCTCTCCTCTTATAGTCTCTCCTCTCTTGGCTCATGATTGATTAGTGACAGCTACACAGCTGGAGAAAGCCACACCTTCACTTCAAAGACTAAGCAGGTTGTCAACAACTTCCAGGAGCAATTAAAAAGCCCTTCAGCTGGATATTGCTGATGTAATTGTTGGTCGTGAGTGCGTGCATGCATGTGTCTTTATTTCAAGAGCAAACTGGATATGTTTCAATGAACTAACATGCAGCAAATGAATCAATATTATATTTGGTCACAGCCTGCTCCATTGCAAGACTTGAGGCAAAACAGCTTAAGGCTATTTACTTCACTCTTTAAGAGATTGGTTGCACTGGGTTGGCACAGAGATCAGGCATAGCTCAAATGCATCCAGTGTAAAGATAAAGGATATGTTTTACAATTCATGGGTTTGATCATTTTCACCTTAACACTTTCCCAATAACTAGAAATGTGTACTCAGTAGAGTGCAGACCTCCACCGGGTGATTCTGCAAAGACCATTGCTGTACTGTTCATTAAACGCCTGGAGGAGATACAAATGCTTTCTAAGAAAGTGCTATTGTGTTTACACTTTTAACTATTAGATATTTAGTATACAGATTGTGTCGTCATACAGTTTAAACTGGTTTTGTTTTTGCTTGTATATGGCACTCAAGCTGCTCCTCAAAGGACCACTTAGTGTCTGATTTTGCTTTCCACTGACATATGATCAGGGCTGTAGTGGAGGATAAACGCACGTAAACGCCGTTTACGCACCTCAGGAATTTTGGAAATAGCGTTTACCCACCTCCGAGTGGCGTTTATGCACCTCAAAGTTCCATGCTGCTTGTATTCGTCCGTTGGAATAATAACGTTTATAATCGTGTGTTTGTGTTATTGTTTTCTTGCTTTCCCGCTGAATTTAAGCATATTTGAATTTCTAAACTCCGCAGAGGAAAAGAAAAGGGGCGGTGTGAAGCCGGTAACGGGGCCGGTCTGTAGACTGCTTGCCAGAAGGTGCCGGTCACGACCCGCGTCCCGCCGGGTCCGGTCTTCTCTAAATTGGGTTGTCAGCTGCAGCTGACACTGACGTGAAATCAAACCAGCGGAGAGAGACACGGCACACAACATCCGGTTTTCAAAGTAATGACTGACATGGATGTTTTCAGAACATTTCTGACCACATTCAAACATCTTAACTGTACTGGTCGTATAGAAATGTTTAAATATGTCAAACACAAGCGCACGATAGTTCTTAATCTAGTAATTGTCTCGCTGTGTTGACATACTTTTCTTTACTGTTTTCTTTAAATTTTATTAAACTACAAACACATCTATTCACTGTCATTGATTTTATATGACTTATTTAATAATGCAGTACAGGCAGGACAGCCTTACAGAGTCGCGATGCTTTGTGTTGCGTTGCTACGCATCGAGACCTGTATGATCACAAAATTCATAGTTTACCCACCTCTAATTTTACCACCACAGCACTGCATTTGATAATATCCGTGGAAACTGCAACCGCATAGCCAAACAGCTACCATGCTAAGCTACAGATAATTGAAATTGCTGTTTGCATACCGGGTAAACCTACACAGACAACCTCAAAATCAAATAAGTTGTAAATAATAACGCACCAAATGAGGAGAAAGGAATAAAATAGGAATGTGTTATAATTAGAAGCTGGGATTAGCAGTGTGTCATAAGTATATGCAACAGCATGGACTTGGTTGTAAAAAAGGAAACATAATCACGTTAACACAACGCTGAACTTGAAACCCCAGAATGCAATTCATTACCATGTGTGAGTATTGGCAATGTGCATTTGTTACTATGAAATGTGCTGTGCGTCTCACCACGTTGTCCCTGCTCAGGACCTCCAGGATGTTGTTGAGCAGTTCCAGACTATTTCTCCTCTCATCATGAGGCCCGTCAGCCATACTGGCCAGTGCCCCGCCCAGCTCCCGCAGCATCATGGGTAACAACACATCACGGCACTCTGTAGAGTAACAAAACCACATGTGGTTAAAGAGGACAGTTTAATAAGAAAGGCTGTTGGAACAATTGGATAATTTCAGAAATGCAAGAGGAATGCAAGAGGGATGTTTCATCTACTTCTTTTAGGCAAAGCCATAAAAGATCCGGATGCCTTTCAGATGTGTAAACACCAACATCAACAGGCACAACATCAAGATTTACTTTAATGTGATTTCTCTATGAACAACACTTCAAACTCAAAACCCTGGACGCCAACATCAATTGGTGGAGCACCTGTGGAGACAGCTGCGCCCACACAGCCTTGAGTAATGATGCCACTGCACCCTGAAGAAGAAACCCTAACCCCAGACAGCACAATGGAGTGATATCAATCAAGTGTCTATTTACAGTTCCACGCATGGCTTCGTCAGCCACACAGGCAACTCATCAATCAATGTTTTCTCTCTCACATCTCTCTGATTAATCCTAATCTTTACTAATTCACAAGTTAATTTGGTCTAATTGTCTGACAAAAGAAAGTCATGAAAACAGGGGAACACTTGTTGAGTAATTGATAATTCCTCTGAAATAGTCATAGTGAAAAATACTGCACATGATGGTATCTCTTAATATTATATTACTTGCTTAAGTGCTCCATAAATTATTTATGGGTGTTATATAGTCAAAGTCTTCTCTGGGGATTGTCCAAACTCATTTGAGGAAATATAGAAAATCACTGAAGGACTCATAAAGTAGCAAAAGCACTGTTATGAAGTAGCGTTCAAGCAGACCTGAGAAAAGTGTGCGTAGAAGCAGTAGACATACACTTGAATGTTTCATAAATCGTCTCAAAAGGTTATTACCTATTAAATAATGACATTGAGATCGGCAGCTTGCCATCTAGATAAACCAAAGAACTGATCGTCACCATGTGCTTCATGCACAGCGTGGCTATCATTAGTCTTTAATGGCATACTTAAGGTGGGAAATCCTCTTTTGGAAGAAAAAAAATTCACTGATGTAACTTTATTTGCTGTTTGGAGGACAAACCATCTATATGCATATGACTAAAAAGTAGGAATGATAGTAAAAAAAAAAAAATCATACTGATCAATGTTTGACTTTGTTTTGCAGCTCAAACCTTCTGCTTAGTCAAACGGTGGACATTTCATTGAAGATGTCTTTTAAAATGTTTCGCTTCATTGAAAATGTGTTGACACAAAACAGCAGCATGCTTCAGAAACTACACCTTGTTTTGTGGAAAATAACACAGTAAAGACTTTCCATTTGAAAGCTTTGATAGATAATTGAAATTATTGATTTTGGTTCTAAAATTCTCATCTGATATTGTCTAGCAGCCAGCAGAGCCGTGGCCAAATTAGCTTCAGGCAGACACAATCCAAAGGTTACAGTTAATTGATTGTAAGTATGTTTTTGATTATGTTTTAAGTCTGATAATCAAAGCTGTGAACATTACCTTTATCTCCACACAAATCAAAATCATGAATGTCAAATTAAACTCATTGATGTTGTCTTTCCTACAAATAAAAGTAACAGCAGCAGATCTAACTCTGGACAAAACATGTAATGCTGATGTTTGCTGGTGACGAAATTACTGAAACAAACTTGATTGTCAAACGAGTCTCATCTCTGGCCACAATGGGTTTTGGATCATGATTTAGTTTGAAAGTCAAATAATTGACCTCAAGGCACTATTACATGTTTATTAGAAATGATGTACTATGCAGGTACAAATATTTATAATGTAAGAAAACTTCTTATTTTTACAACTTGTCTACCTTAATCAGTCCTTTCTTAATCAGTCCTTTCTTTATCCCCCTCCCCCCTCCATCACCTCATCCCTCTCTTGTAGCCGCAAGTTGACAGAGCACATTAAAAGCTCATTTAGGCTGATGCTCGTTAGTTCCATTATTAACTGAGCCAGGCTTATACGCCTGCTGAGTGGACCCTCATCACAACACTCACTCCATCACACAAACATGCAGAGAGGACAGGGGAGGGAGAGAGAGAGACGGAGAAAATGCATGAGTCACTGAATGCCCTCGATGACTCAGAGAAATGGAGGGAGGAGACAGAAAAGGAGACAGAGGAAGAGACAGAGCTCGGGGCCTGCTGCACATGTAGAGGAAATCCAACGAGGAGGGGGATTTTTCAGTGAGAAATGTCAAGCAAAAGTAGTATCCGAGTGCCATGCAATTTAAAGGAAAGAAGAGGAAGACAGGTGAAATGTGATTGGATAAAAGAAATGTTGTTAAACAGGTCCCAAGAAGCCATACAAGAGGCCTGAAGGAGCAGAGGAACAGATGAAGGCTGAGAAGGCGCTGACGGCACGCCACTGACATCATGTAGCAGGTGACATAAGAGTGTCCATTAAAAAAGAGGGAGGCCTCCTGGTGTGTGGCCTCACAAGATGGTGTTTCAGATGTTGTCAGCTTTGTATTTGAATAGAAACCCTGATAAATTAGTTTAATCCATGAAACAACAAACTCATCATATTTTCTCCTTCTTATATAGAGAAAACAATGGGTTGTGTTTTATAGCAGAATTGTTGTGTTTGCAATAATTAATCCATCTGCCTTCCGGGCGCTGAATGTACCATTAAACCTGAGGAGAACTCCATTCCTGGTTAAATGACCCCAGAGCTACCCTCTTTCTGTTTTCTATTGATCTTAGAAATAAAGCAAGTTGGTATTTGTGCCACATGTTCAGGGGAGATAATGTGAAATAGAGAGCAGGTGGTGGGTTCAAAGGATATACACTGAATGCGTTTTGATTTTACTCTACAAGGAGACACACGTAATGAAAATATAGCCACAATAGCAAATCTCAAGGTTTTCACCTACCCCGACCCTCCGCTGATGTGCAGTGAGATGAAAAAATACATTTACTGAAACTCCATAGATAACATTACTGCACATTAAATAGAAAACTAACGTGAATATCCACAAATACTTCACACTGTAGAAAGGCATCTAGCCTGGTGTTTTACGTTTAAAGATGAGATATTAAACACGTCGGCGATGTGCCCTTTCTTTGTAGGTGCACACTTTTGTCTTGAGTAAGCTATGATCTCTTACTTTCTATATCTGTGCTCTCAGCCAACACACAGTGCTGGCCTGGTGGAAATCTGATGGGAGAGAAAGAAAAAGCGATAGCAAGAGTGGCGATGGAGCATAATAAAGACAAAGAATATTTCCTATTTCATTGTGTTTCTCTAAATAAAGATAACTTTTATTAACAGTCGGGGAGCAAGCAAACTCAGATTTTATGCATAATACTTCAGACCTGCAATGCCGTGGTCCAAACACAGTGACACAATCTACACAACTCTGGTCATATTTTCTACAGTGGTTGCTGATATTGGAATATTTTTATCAATTGAAAGAGGGATGGAAAAACAACCATTGTCTTGTGCTTTTTGAATTCTTTCCGTACAACCTGTGCTCTCCTGGGAGATTGTGTATGCAGAGAGAAGCCCCTTTTGTTCAGTCTGCAGCTGCTTCTCATTTTTAAATTCAGAAAACTTAAAGAAAACCATGAGCCCCCTAATAGCTGGCTCATCTTCAGCAGCCAACTTTGACAGATCTGTCAGTATTGTCTGTTTTGATTTCTTTCCCTTCAAAATGCCCCTGGACCTCCTGAATATGAGCATTAAAAAAGGATGAAGTACAGACTGCTTTGGCAATGCTCCTGCAGACACTGTGGCTGATTGTCTTCAGTCACCAATGTGGAACGGTGCCTTTAACTCTGCAAGTACTTCTCTGTACCCTGCCTGGCCTGGAATAACATCAGGAATGTTAATATCTGCTGCTTCAGCCTGAACGTAAGCTTTCTCAGAGACTTCTTTGAACTGCACTGTGGCCCTCTGGGCTTTCAGTGTTGTAAGAACACCAAATACAATGTCGTGCAGCTCCCAGGGTCTAGGTCATTCTTTAAGAGGGCATTTTAAATTACAGCTATTTCAAAGGAACACTTCCTCGGGGGCACTGCACAGTGGCTGACCGTACACTCAGACCTCTGAGAAGAAGGTGTGTTTGTTCCAACAAAGGATATGCAAAAAAAAAAAAACGTCCATGCACACGAATGAGCAAGTTCTCTTCTTTTTAATAAACACATGATGCTTCCTCCGCGGATCACATTAGTGGTCTAATCAAATTTTTTTCTTTTTCTGGAGCACATTTCTGAGTCCTGAAGCCTCCCTGGTCCACCCACATTTCTAAAACCGTGTCATACATCACTTGTGGAAGCTCCTGAACATGTCAAGTCCCAGCATGCCCAAATCAGAAAATGTTATTTTTGGGGAATCTGGCTCATATCATGCTGGATGTTTATACTTATGATCAAAATATGGTACAAAAGTGTTTGTTTTTTTAAATACACATTTTATTCCCAAGAAAATTCTGAATAAAATCCCTACAAAAATAACATGTATTAGAAGTCATTTGGGGTTCCTACGACTACTGAAACACGGGGGAAACGAGGTGCAGACTGATTGTTAAAGAGATAATCTGTAAGTTGAGCCACTGCATAATTGCAGTGATTGTATTTCTTGATTGAGACAAAATAAACATTAATACGATAATTATAATATTGGTTGAGTAGTATCTGTAAAAAGAATAGCCTTTATTTGAGCTGGTGAGCTATTTGTCATTGTGAAAAGCAGTTGCTTGCTGACAGCATATTAGTGCTTGTGCAGAACTGTTGGGCCTTGAAATGCAAAAATCAAATTTAGCAAATGTAGCTTCCCACTTAGAACCTGAAGCTTCTGCCAGCTTATCCTCATCTCACTCCTCCTGGTGGCTTCCTTTCCCTCTTGTGTGTGCATCACTCTCTTCATCTGTTATTTCTATTCTTTGTGCTCTCTATGCATAATGCAATATCCGTCTTCACCATCTGGTTTTTGTCTTTCTGTTAAGCCCTCTACGTGTCCTTTCACACATTCTTTAATCCCATTTATTGTCTTTCTGTCATAATTCTGCTTCTCTAATTCAACATTTCAGGTTAAATATCAGAAGTTTGAAGGTCATAGAAACTTGTCTGACCAATCATCAGTTTTGGGTTGTCACAAGCTCAGTAAGTACAGAACAGTACTTCTTATGCTATGTGGTCTAGATCTTCTCTGGTTTGAGCTAAAGAACTTCCTTTCGGGCTCTATACTAATCTGGCATTCTTCTCTGAGATTGGCTGTGTTCCTATAACTGCAAACTATTTTTGCAGAGGTCTATTTGGTCGGGCTTGCGAGTAGATGCTTTGTAAAGAAGCAGCCGAAAAAGAGATGCTGCCTAAGGGTGAGCGGGTGTAAAAATGATGTAAACCTATTAATTTGCATGCCATTTTGTATAGAAAAGGGGACAATGTGACACACACCAAAATTAGGTGAATACACTGATGGTTTTACTTTCCTATGCACACCTATGTTTCTATGTTCCACTAGCCTGTGTGAGTTAAATGCATGGTTTGTGGTCCATCCTGTGGGTCAACAATGCAGTAAAATCAATCCCGGCATGTTGTGGAAGAAAGCTTTGCGAACAGGCACTGACAGGCAAACAAGTCTGAGGGCAAACGTCGGGATGCATTTTAACTTTTTCTCATCTAGCTTTAACCGTATGCCGTTTTACACACTAGTCAAATAAACAGAAATCCAAAAAAGGTGCTGACGCACAAGACAAAACATATTCAGAGTGCACACCGACAGAGCTTCAAGTGCTCATCTATATTCAATTGGAAATGTCTATTTATTCTAGCTGTAATCTCTGGCTTTTATTATTAATATCAATGTATGTCTATGTGCCAAGCGTGAACTATCCTTTTTTTTTTAAATCTGATTTGGTGCTTTCCCTGCTATTTGATGTCTAAGAGTTGGAATGTCTTTGTGCCCGTGTGAGCATGTAGTTATGTGTTTGGGTTACCAAGTTTGTGAGAGCAGACAGCGCTAGTGCTGGCAGGCCACCACACAGAGAGAAGCTTTGATGGCTCAGCAGCCAGCCCATCTCCTCTCTCTTCCATGTTTTTCATTTGACAGCCAAACACAATAAACTATAGCACATGATAATGAGATGCAATCGCAGTTCCAAAGAGGCACCTAAATCGTAGATGTCTTCCTCTATCTCCCCATCTCTCTCTCTTCACTGTCGTCCCTTGCTTT
The DNA here is from genome assembly GCF_023055335.1 of Clinocottus analis. Taxonomy (NCBI): domain Eukaryota; kingdom Metazoa; phylum Chordata; class Actinopteri; order Perciformes; family Cottidae; genus Clinocottus; species Clinocottus analis. The sequence goes on from NW_027175821.1 coordinate 10,362,874, forward strand.
TGGGAAGGTAGAATGATAGAAAAGATGATAATAGGGAGGTTTGGCTGCGCAACGACAAGTAAATCTTTTCTGTTGAGAAGGGGTTGGGACCAAGCCAACTGTCTTCCCACTTGGTGATGACTAAATGTCTCTCTCAGCAGGTTTTTCATCCCTCTGTGTCGCTGTGGGTGTCTCCTCTCATTCACTCTGCCTACACCCCTCATTTGTCTTCCTCCCTCATTGGTTTTCTCTCGCTCCATCTTTCAAATCCCTTTACCAATTCAAAGATGTATATTTTCTCTGTATGAATTCAGGTTGTGACTGTCCGTCTTCACTTCTCCCTCTTTTGAAATTGCTGCCTTGTTATGATGTGTTGGTAAAATGTATTTGACAAATGATTTGTATACAAGACAGCTGCCTCAAAATGGTTTAGTGGGATGATATTTATTTCATAGAAATGCATAAAATTGTCTTGCTTTTGTGAATGAATGCTCTCCCGGTAGGGCAATACGTTACTAATGACAGAGTGCAGTAGTGAATTATGTTGATGTATGATAAAGCCCAAAAGTGCATTTTTCAGTTGGAATTTTGCTATGAAGTTGATGAGACATTCCACAGAACAAATACCGTCATCAAAACCAAAGTAAACACAATCACAGCAAAGGGCGCCGTCTTGATTATAATTGCTTTTCTTCGTGTTTTCTTCAAAGTATACACACACAAATACACACACACACATACTAAAAAAGACCACAGATTACTAGAACAAGAAAACATGTGTAACACACCATGTATATGCTGACATTTGCTCATTAGTCCAGTGGACATGTTTACCACAAGAATATCAAAAACAAGATACTGTTGATCCAGATTATTCCTTGGGCTGTGCTTCTAGATCTAGCTTTTATTTATTTTACCCTACGTTTAAAACTAGCTATATTAGTCACTGTTGAGGGGTCACCCACTAATTGGCACCCCTAATCTGTGCCTTCCTCCCCAGCTTCATCTTTCATATGACTATTTAATTGATTGACCAATTAGGCTGTTTGTAGCATTAGTTGCGACAGTGTTTTTGATCGATTGAACCAAGACAGATCAATGGCTTGCGGTGAACCATGTCACTGCTTCGACTGTTAGGCAAGCTAATTCTCTGTCCTCTAACAGGAGAGTAATAAATCACCAAGTTGCAGGCTCCACTTACGTCTATTTCTGATCTACATTTTTAAATCCTGCTTTGTATTTGTTCAGGTTGAATAATACGGTGAGCACATTTGTGATACCTGTGCTGAATCTTTAAATCTGTAGTCACATTTTCTTCATGTCATCTCCAATTTACTGAAGTCTTGAAATCATTTGTTGGAATATCTTCAATGCTATCTACTTTAAAATGTTATTTTTGCTGCTAAATAATGACTTGGCGTCCCAACAGGGATCAGGAGGCTTGAATCAGTGCAAGAAATGTTATTCCGCTGTAACCTGAAAAAACTCAATTGGACAGCTTCATCAAACCAAGCTGCTCTGTCAGGTAGCTCCTGTTCCTGGTTAACATAAACTACTCTCACACCTGTACAAAATGAATTATAGTTAAGTGCAGTGATACACAGACTGTTGTGTCCCTGTAATGTCTTTGTCTGCATTCAGTTTCCATTGAAGTCAAACATGGATCAGAATATAAATGACGAAGGGAGACTGGGAGACAGAGGCATTTTACAAAATGATTAAACTCCATTCACTTCGCTCCATTAGTCTCATCCATCCCTCTTTTCTTCCAGCATTTCATCTACAATGACCCGAACTGCAGCCTCTGAATGAACGGCAAAACTACCTCCCTCTCCTTCAGTAACCCACTGAAACCGTCAACACTCCGCTCTACAGTAAGCACAGCTTATGTGTGGCAGACTGTGTTGTCAAAGACCCAAACACACACCACTGCTTAATTTACATTGTACCAGGTATAGTGTCATTCAGTTACGGTAAAGCATGACATGCACCTTAACGTGACGCAAAAAAGGCTGATGTAATTTAACACAACATAACATAATATATCGGAGCAAGACACAGTATGAGGGAAGGAAAGAGGGGAGAGAAGAGACTATGAGATAGAATAGAAGAGCAAGTGTGCAGTAAAGACACCGTATTTAACAAGGAGTAAAGACATGCTCTTTAGATTCAACACAGCTGTAGGAGACAAAGCAGATACATGATGTATATTTTTTAACAATGCACATAACTGTTCCTTAATATGTATGTGTAACTAAAGATAGAACAGACACATGAGGCCTTAAACCAGCAAGCAACCTGTTACATACTCAGACACCCCGAGCAGCAGTAAAGCTGACAGCTTTGAAATTAAAGCTCAACTAGCTGCTTTGCAAAAGGCTTGGAGAAATTCATAACAATAAATGCATGCAAGTTGCTTGTGGGGCTTGCATACCCTTAGGATAACCCTCACACATATATCACATACCATATTTTCTCTATTAAAAACACTGTCTTTTTACATTTGCTTTAAACAATGATAGTTTAAGATATAAACTCATCTTAATCTTACTTTAGACCACATGAATCCACATTTATAGCCAATCCTGCTTGGTTACAGGGTACTAACAGTCATCTAAAGCTTTCTTACAGGCCAGATGTAGAAAAGGACGTTGAGTATCTCCATAACTGGGGCCTAAAGTGACCTGCCACTAAAGCTGATTGGTAGAGAATGCGGGAACAACCGAGATCACTCAACACTGATTAAATCCTGACAATAATAACTGTACAGTGCATCACTCACCCATATTCATCAAGCACTGACATGCATCTGTTAAGTAATCACAGCGAGGGAAATACAGACGTAGGTGTGAACAATGTAAACAATATGGTATAATGCTCCGCAGTAGAGCACAAGCAATTCCATTAATGGGATTGCTGTCGTTTATATGGATTGATGTGAATGACACAGTAAAAGCTTTTGTGATTCTCTGTGTTATGGGATAGTTTCACATAGTGTTACAGAGATGCTTTGCTGTGGCAACTCAACTTACAAGAGCATTTCACCAAAGTAAATGGGGCTTCCTTTAATCTGTTTAATATGTACAACAAGACGAGTGGCAGGACTGCAGTCTTTTCTCCAGCTGTACAGATGGAGGAGGGGAAATGGCGGCCTGGCTGAGAAAATGTAGAGGGTCAGGGATTGAATCGGGGGACTTTGGCCAGCTTTGGGAAATGATTGGGCCAACACAATGACAGACTCATCCCTCTGTCCCTCTGCTCTTTGCTTTCCCTGATCTCTCATTCTTTTTCCCCTCTATCAGTGTTGATGCTCTCAATCTGTCACAGTGATTGCCTGACGGCATTGTAATTTGCCTAAATTGAGCCATAATGCGCCTCGTAAATTGAATTGAGTCTCAAAACCAGATTAACCCGTAAAACAGGATGCACGTGTGTCGGTGCGCATGTCTGTGCATGTTGTGTATTTGTGCGTGTATACAGTATGTGCTTGCCAAGAGACTTAATCCTAGGAGGGTAAAAGAGAATAAAATCCAACCCCTCCAAACGTTGCCCATGAAGTCATGAAGAAGCCAACACGCACACAGACACACTTTTTAAGAAAGAAGCTGATTCATTTATGCCAACTTTAATCCAGATTATTATAATATAATTGTGTGATACAATTTCCACCCAAAAAAAATGTAATTTTTTTTTTATCCGTTTCCTTCACATCTGCATTAAAAGGTCAATTGATTTATAGAATATGTAGTAAAAGTCAAAAAATAATGATCCCTTGGATAATTCATGCTTACACTCTGTCAAAGATAAGTAAGATCTCTTGACACACACACACACACACACACACACACGCACACACACACACAGACACACCCCTAACCTCTTCTATACTGTCAGTGACATTTTTCCCTGGTGATCGAGCTTGGCAGGCCTGCTTAGACAGACAGTCAGGCAGGTAAGGTTATTAAATATGTATTGCAGAGCGGTGATAGGACACCGGGGGCCGTTAACCATTATAAATATATGATCTAGCTCTGCTGCATTTTTCAGCCTCCTGGACAAATGACACCCGAGCATACAAGCTCTCTGATTAGAATCGCAGTGCTAAAATGCATCTCAATTAGACCGAGTGTCAGCGCTTATTTGGTGAGGCAGGGGTCGAGATGGAATGGACCAATGTATTAAAGAGCGAATAAATAAATAAGCACAGTGCCAGAGAATGGGGGGAGAAGAGGAATACAGGTTTGCTGATAGATTGCATGTGAGCAGGCCGTAAAACTTTAATCACTTTACCAATCATCATGTCATCCCTTTTTCCTTCCTACCTGGTCTTGTTCCTTCTCTTCTTTGTCTCCATCATTTTTCTGAAGTGTTTTATTCCCAACTGAGACTTCCACCATTTAAAAAATGACAAACTCTTCAAACGGCTATTGGCATATCGAAACACTCCACGCTATGACTTAAGCTAAAAGTAATATATATTTGCTTCCAAGATGTTCACATATTGACTGATTATTCAGAGGACTTAGTTTGCCACAACTGACGTGTAGCCTTTTGGCACAACACTCTACATTCCTGTGCTTTGTTTTCTCCTTATTGTGCTCTCTCTTTTCTAACTGACACCCCCATTGCTCCCCCATTGCTCCCTCTCCTGTTTCTTTCATCGCTTTCTTCCCTTCCTTTCCTGGTGACAGAGTGTGACTCTGAGCGTGCTGACAGCTAGCCAGAGACTGAGCTTGTCGTCGTTGCCCTCAGGGAATCAATCATCTGAGCCAGGATCAATACCAAAGGACTGTATTCTGGACCGGCCACTGGCTTGGCCGGCAGCGACTGACTGATGGGGGGACGCACTGCTACACTGGGAAAAAACAACATCCAAAAGCAGTGCACACACCCAATTAGCATGCACCACTGCACAAACACTGAAATGTCCATGAAGTCATTGAAACTGTCTTGCCCAGCCCAACGTGGACCCCTTCTCCGTCCCACTCAGAGTGAGTTCTGAGCAAACTTTGGTCTACCACAATCACTCACAGCCAACTTCCAATTCTTCAGTTTGCACTACAGAGGCCCGATTACCCCCTTTATCGACTCAATATTATACACCAGCAAAACATTAGCCCACTCTATCCATCACAATGTGGTCATTTTCAGGGCAAACCACCACTTATCACCCCGCTACAAGCAAATTAGACAGACGTAATAGGTCTAATCAGAGGTAGGGGGTGGACTCAGATTGGTGGGGAGTGTGTTTGCATTGTTGTGTACTGGATTTTAAAAGTATGATACAGACAAAAACATGTGTCCCTGGCAACTATGCAAAATCTAGTGAAAATCACTTAAAAGAAGAGTCAGCATGGTCTGACAAGCGACACATTAATGACAGTTTGAACTGCACCACTCTGAAAAAAACATTCCTGTCCTGCGTATATGCCTCAAACATTAGGCGATAGTACTTCTTCTCTTTCGGCAGAAGAATCACCCGTGACATTAAAGTGGATAACAGTTATCTTTATCTGTATTCACCACCAACCAACACCTACTCAGGCGTGAATGGTGTAGTTATTTTCTGTTTGCAATAAGGTTAAAGGACATTTTCAGTCTGAGCGGATCAGGAATGTTAACAGCTCAAGGACCAAAGGAAACAGATAGCCAATGACTACAAATAACTTGGGTTGAATTTATTTCATGGCTGTTTAATCTCAGCAAGAGTGACTTGAATTGACATTTGCCATGACACTAATTTGTGCCTCTTGTGCTGTAATAAGGTGATATCTGACTGGGGTTCATTGCACTAATTGTGATGTCAGTGGAGCTGAACATAGCAGCACAAAATTGGTTTGTTGGAGCATCAACATCCGAAGTCCATATTGCTTTCTTTAGCTCAACAGAAAATAGCGCCTGCGGAAAAGATTTTTGGGAAAACTCAAAAATATCCATGTTTTATTTTATTTGAATGTGGAAGCAGCAGATAATTGTAAAGTTGGTGTATCTTCATTTTTTAACAAACAAATGGTAACTCCGGCAAATATTCGCAATTCAAAATGTTTTGATTTTGTTACATGATGAGACACATTATTTATATGTAAATGAAATAGACTTGAATGTGTGTGTATGTATATCAGTAAAGCAAATACAGCATAAACACAAGTATGACCTTTCCCCATTTAGCTGATGCTTTTATCCAGAGTACTTTAGTGGATTGCCCTACAGGGAATGGATGTACCCTTGCAGTTTGTGCCACACTTTTATCCACTGTGCTGTATCAAGATAAAACCTTTGAAGCAAAAGACACCCTTACTGGTCATAAAGTACAGTGGGAACAGCTGTGTGCCCAGTCCTGCTGCGAGGCTGGAATTACTCACTGTATAATAGACCTTTTAATGTGATCTCAACCATTAAGTGAGGCGCAACTAATGCTCTGTAGGATTTCACCCAGAATGAGTCGGCATTTGTTTGGTACTGTGTACATCTGTGATTGGTTCTTCACAAAACCATTAATCTGTTATTGGTTAGCAGCTCAGTGCGGAGGCCTAGAACTTAAAACATGACACATACCTTGTTTCTGGAAGAGTTGGCTGCTGACAATTTCAGTCATGGAGGCCACCTTCCGTTTCTGGAGTTTCTCAGGAGGGATGCAGGAGTAAAAGTCATGCAGCTGCTCACTGGAGAGAGAGAGCAATAAGCAGTGGAATAAATAATCAAGAATATTATTATACAGGCAGAGCAACAGGGTTGTTTTCTTGAAAATAAATACATATTCAGGAAGTAAGTTTCCACAGATACATGCATGGTTTAAATTTTAACAAAAACTCTCACTCTGATTATTTCCAATACAGATTAAAAACACAACCACACCTTAGTAAGTTAAGGTTCAAACAACTCCCCATTAAGGTCATAAAATATGCAACCACTAAAAGCAGAGTGCAGCATAGACATCAGCAAATATGTGTACGCAGCATGAAAACAAATGAGCCAAAGCCTAAACACACTTTAATGAAGACACAGGTTTGAGTCATCCTCCGCCCCAAATTCAATTTTAGAATAATTAAACAGTCTGGTTGCAAGCGCTGATGTCACTTAGAAAGATTGAATGCTCAGAGCATTGCAAATCCTCGGTCTCCCTTTTTTTGTTCTTTCTCTTACTTTTTCTCCACCTCTTTAAATTATGCCACACAAGTTGCAAAAGCACTTTCAATAATGGTATAAAAGAATTATATGCACCACCTCTGCTCCCAAATACAACACAAAGGTTTGTCTGACTTGTGATGTGCGTAAGACAAGAAGGCACGCTGGGGCACAGAGGCTCAGTGAAGACTTATCAGGCCCACTAATCATCTGAGCAGAATTTAATTAAAACCTCAAATGTCAGCCTATTCCCACATAGGCCCTGTTCAGACGTGGCATTAACATGCATCCTGGGCGATCCGATCACAGGCAGAAAAGTGAATGCGCCCAGGACGCATTAAGATTGAGTTTAAGCGTATGCTCGATTTAAAATATTTTGCGACACGGAACTAAACTGAAAGTGAAACGTATCTTTACTGTTTTTGTAAACCTGGTAGCCCTCAAGAGAGCTTACATAAGATTTGTTTTAAGTTCAGTTCTCAACCACTTTAACCCCACTTCAAAACACCCACACTATCGCTCTAAGGCCACGTCCACACAGGACCAAAGACACACAAAGGACACTTAGAGCAAGCAAAACAAAACAAGGCAAAGGTGACGATATCTGTGCTCTTCCCACGAGGCGGATCACACGACAGGTGAGTTTACAAGGTGCAGGATTGTGACTATACAGACGCTGACACAAAGCTTTGATGTCCATCTCATTGAGTGGGAATTGTAATTCACACAGCTTGCTTTTGGAAACTCCGCCCGAGGCATTTCCGATCAGCAATGCAATGGGGACCTTACTTTCAAGTTTAGATGGCTGGGGTATATTTTTGTGCAAGTGTGAGGAGAAGAAGTCAGATAATAGGGTTGAGTGAATATGTGTGGAAGACACAGAAAGAGAAAATTAATGACAGAAAGTGAGAAAATATGCGCTGACTTTCAAATGCACTGCCCCTCATCACCTTTCTACCTGTGTATGTGCGTGTTTGCTGGTGCGTGTCTTTGTGGTGGGTGTTAAAGGTAGCACCTTTGTGACACCGCATTGACATCTAGCCAGTCCAGAGACTGAGCTGGCAGATATGGATAATCTAAACTCACAAGAGCACACACAGGTCACAGAAAGGTGAAAAGAGAAATCATGAGGCGGAGGGTGTTTGAAATAGAATGTGGCCGGTCAGGAGAACATCAATTTGAATCTTGATTTGGTAAAGTAACAAGCCGTACCAAAAAAATGAATCCATGTTAGTGTTGGAATTGCGTGAGGACAAATCAACTGGCTGCAATTTCTACTTTGAAAAACAGTGTTGCAACTGGTGAAGTATATAGACTGAAGACTTTTTCTGGGCCAAACAGTATATTGTCCATTTGATACGGGGTCAAAGAGAGGTTAAACAAGTCATTCTATGTCTGTTGTATTGCTCGTCAGGAGGCTCAGAATAAACCAGAGAGAAGAGACTCAAATGGTTTTTGTTTGATGGTTTCACTGAAATTGTCAATTCACTCACGGGCACATGGAGAAAGAGCAGAGTGCGTTTGAGTGTGTGTCCTTGTGTATATGTCAGTTTGATGAGATTTTTATCACCTGATAAAGAAGGGAGGGCTCAACCAGGATGGATTGCGTGGGGGACAGAAGAATGTGGGGTCACGGAACAAAGCCAAGAGGAAGACTTCAGCTGAGCTCCCATATATCCTCTCTATCAGTGTCCCTGAATGATACCAAAGATAAAGTGCTAGTGTGTGTGTGCGTGTGTTTAAAAAGGCAAGCTTACCTGAGAAGTTTGGCATCAAACACCTTCTCAACATCGTGCAGGACTGTTGGCAGGTACTTCAGAGCAGCAACCTGATGACACACACACACAAGAAGTAAACATTGATATAAAAAAAATCTGTGGAAGCTGCTGTTGAACAGAGGGTGACTTTGCCAGTAAATAGTCTGTAAAAAAGTTTTTTTTTTTAAATGTTTCACACGTATGTGTCTGCATAACCTTTTATAATAAAACCTTTTGTAATGTAATCATTTTCAGATTGCGAGATCACGTGAGATACGTTTGAGCGTTAGGAGGAGCATGAAGATGAGAGTCAGAAGGGTAAATGTAAAAAAGAAACTAATAAAAACAGACGTAGAAGCAGGAAAGGGCCGAGAATAAAGAGAAGACGAAAGAGGAGTGCTAGGTGGTGAAGTATAGTGTGAAGGGTGAACATGCATGATTACCCTGAGCAGCAGAGTGGTGTTGTAGTCGGTTCTCATCAGGCTGTTGATGGACTCAAAAAGCTTCTTCAGTGACTCTTCAAACTCCACCTGCTCCTTCCCCTCATACAACCTAGGAGGGCAAGAGGAAATTAATGGAAACGCCACAGGAAAAGTACAAAAAAAGATTGACAGACAGAAGCATCAGACGGACGTCAGATAAAATGACGTGACACGCTTAGCAAGGGAAATGGAACAAAAGGAAAAATGAGGGTCATTGCATTACCTTACATAAAACAATTTTAAAATATGTGTTTGGCTGGACAATTAATTCATTGTTTAGTTCACAGCATCTCTTTCCTTGCTTCCTTTGCTTGTATGCTTTTTATCATCTGTTGCCTCCGTCACATGAGCCAGGAGAGTTTCAATTAATGGGATGTCAATTATAATGCAGTAGTTTCTCATCACAGTTTAAATTGATTCTGAGCGTGAGGAAAACATTTTTTTAAGTAATCTTCATCGGGCGAGCGCAGACTTTCTCTGTGATGAGTCAGAGTAAGCAAACAGCAAGATAAATTACACCGAGATTCTAGGCATCAACTAAATGGGCTGCAGTTCCTCACTTATTCTTTCAATAATACCATCCAACTTGGCTCAGCGAGTGAGTTAGAGAGCGAGAAAGAGAAAGAACAGCAGTAGTCGAGCAAGCTAGAGAGTAACTGAAGAGAGGGAGCGGTGTTAGCAAGAGCAAAGCAGTGAATCAAAGAAAGAAAACCTTTTTTTCTGATTGTTTCATAGAGATTAGGTTCTAAAGCACAAATAAACACGCCCACACTTCCGCACAACCATACGGAAAAGTACAGCACTGGCAAATTTTAAATGAATGCAGTTGAAGGGCACGCCTCATTCTGTCAACTGGGACCTCTCTGCTCTGCTTGAGAGCCCACTCTTTGTAAAAAATTTTAAAAAAAGACTCAGACCTGCAGCTCTTTATACATCCATGACAAAGACAGAGAGCGGAGGGGAGAGACAGAGATGTGTCCTGACCGCACCTAAGCATGCAGTATTTTGAAGGAAAATGCTTCATATTTACCTTTGTATAAGTCAATATTGAATTATATACCAAAAGTATCACACTGCTTCAGTCATTTTAAAAAACAGCAAAGCCGTGTAAATCAAGGACTGTAGTCTGTTAAACAGATGCAGCAATATGTGGACATGGTTAAATGAAACATTGACAAGCAAGGACTGCAGTGATTATAACACTCCTCTGACTTCACACAAATAAACTGGGTTATCTTTGTTGTTGCTATTCACATCCCATACACACACCGCCCCATCCCTCTGCCATCCCTTCACTCCAGCGTCTTCCACGCCAAGCAATGTCTCCCTCATCCATGTCTCCGCCCCTTTGCTTCACCCGTCTCCTCCCTATCTCTGTGTGATTTAGTGGAGCTGGGCAGTTGTTAATTACAACAGAAGTTATGAGTTCTGGAGGGACGGATTAGCATGTGGCACACAGCAAATTCAGCATGTGGGGGGAGGGATTAGGCAGTAACACACAGAGGTATAATCACTGGGCTCTTTGCACAGTACAGTTATGATTACAGACGCATTGTCCTGTTTAATCCACCAGGCGTGTGTGAGTGTGTGTGTGTGTGCGTGAGTGCGTGTGCGTGCATATATATACAGTACATACTCTTGACTAGAATAGTTAGACTCAGTACAGTATAGCATCTTAGAGCCTGTAAAGAACACACACACACAGCAGAAATATTTCATGCTACCTTAGGAAACTATGAACTGGAGATGGCCGGAGAGGGCAGAGAGAGAGAGGGATGAAGGACAGGAGGAAGGAGATGAGTGAGGAACACTGAGGAAAAGTCTGAAGAATGGAGGTAGTGGGGGGAAAGTACAGAAGGACGGCTCAGCTGCATAGTTTCTGATAAGAGTAGGAAAGAGAAAAAGAGAACATGTCTTTCGTGAAATCTTTGTCTTACCAAATCAGTCATAAATGTCAACCTGTTGTGATTTCTAATTGCTGTTCCCTTCTGGACCAATCAGTACAAATTTAAAATGCAGATAATTTGCATAACGGAAAAGCGAATAAATGCTGCAGAGACCAACTTTGCTATGATGCATTAATAAAATATTATACAAATGATATTGCCCCTTTGAGAGTAATCAGTTAAACTTAACAAATAGTCACACAATTACCTTGAGTATTGTAAATTCTGATCTGTTAAAGACTTTATTGTAAATAGTGTCTGCCTCACTGTGATCACAGCTCTCAATGGGATGCATGTAATTCTAAACTATTCCTTTATTAAATTAAAAAGCCTTTGTGATAACTACAAATTATGATGTAATCATAATATACGATTTTATTGGAAACAGCTCAAAATAAGATATTTCTCGAATTACTGAGAAAACCTGTACATAATAGAAAGCATCCTTGTTTTTCAAATGACAAGATGAGTGCCGATATGCTTCAATAGAAAAAAGGTAAGAAAATAATGAAAAGAGGCAGAATGAAGGGAAATGAGGAGGGGAGATTTAAAGTTAAAGGGAGGGAGGGATGGAAAGAAAGAGGTTGAGGGGAGGATAAGACAGAAGAGAAATATAGAACATCGAAGGTGCTCCAGGGAAGAAAAAGAAACCGATACACCTGATGAACTAGACCACAGGGAAGTAATGTGAGAGCGAGGGTGTGAAGGACAGAAAGAAGGTGAAGGAAGAAGCACAATCTAGAACAGCGTGCCTTACATATTTTTGAAGCAAACATCACACGTTTCTAATAGACTTTGCATGAACACAAAGTCGGTTTGACAAGCCAATACATCTTCAGTTCTGCCTATTTAACTATTAATGACTGCTAGTCTGGATGGTGATGATGATGGAGCCTTGCAGATCCACTAACAGCACCAGGGGCTCCCTTGAATAGCTGATTCTCTGCTGGCGTGACAATGCCGTATCAGTGGAGGAATCTGATGTGAAAACCTCAGATGCAGAGCAAGTTGAAGTTGTTGAAGGAGGAGAGAAAGTGTGAAGGAGAGTGAGATTTATTGTCTCAAAGATACCCACGGGGCTATAATGTGGTCCCCCCCCCCCCCCCCTCCCCACACACACACACACACACACACACACACACACACACACACACACACAAACAGTATAATTAAATGTATGTATGGGCTATTGTACACACATGTACCTACAATTGCAAATACACACGCACACCCACTTGCGAATCCACAATCATGCATCCACACAAATCCGCACACACTGAATAATTAAACAAACACACCCACCATGTCGATAAACAAACACACCAATGTTAAACAAACAAAGCCGGCACAATGCCCGCCTAGAAGATTAAAAAGGCAGACCCACATCAACGAGTGGACTTGACAAACACACCGCAGCACACACACACACAGGGGCGAGACACACAACACTTGTTGTAGATCAGGTTTCTGTGCTGTCAGCATCAATTTCTTGCGCTGCAGTTATAAATGGTGTTTACACTTATCGTATGGTCAGCTCTGGGCTCAGCACAGTCGGTGTCATAAGTCTCTCCTGCAGGAACTTTGTCTGCTGTTTCGACGGCTGACCATTCAGCAGTCCTGCCCTGCCCCGTCATTAGCTCTCATTAGGACACTGTACCTCATCATCAATGCTTATTAGCAACATTAGTGCACTAATCAGCAGCCTTTTCTCACAGAGCTGTCAAAAACTATTACTCCTGCAGTGTCACTGGGCTCCATGTGCGCTCAACAAGAATCTCGATTTGCATCATTGTGGGTCCAAAAAGAAGGCAATAGTCATTATGATAAGTCTACAAAGAAGGTACACAAACTCACTGGGAGTAGAGCATGCGCGAGCGGACGATGAACTTGAAGATATACTCGAGGGCTTTGAGGGTTCGGAGGATGGGCTCACACTGTTCACCTCGGCTGGACACATCCAGATACCTCTTCAACACCGACATCAGCTTTCTGGGAGAGAATGATATGAGAAACAGATGGGATGAGGGCAGGAAAAAAAAAAATCATCCACTGATAATGCTCATCCTTTTCTGACGTTCCACATGTTGGAAAATGAATCCTCAACTCCATGTTTCACTTCCATAGAGCAGAAAGACAGAATGCATCAGAATGAAAGAACGACTGTGAAGGCGGTGGAATAAATGGCCAAATAGTATTTCACACCTCAACAGATGTACCTTTTGCACAGCTCACAGACATTTTGATTTACCTTCAGTTGAGAGGTGGAAAGAAAAATCATTCTCCAACACATGCACACCCCACAGGCATCTTTACACACAAACATCACTATTAAAGTGTGTCAAAGCAGCTGGAGAAAGGTGTGGGTGGCTAAGTTCAGTCCAAGTGTATGACCCATCAGCATTTCTCTGCCTAATCATTCACTGCATCATCCCAAATGGCATGCAATACTAGCATATTCATAATACATAAAACAATACTGAAGGCTGGGACTCTTGGCTTTGTGATGGCTTTATTTCCATGAAATGGCAACAAGAGATCACTCATTTACTTACCCAATCCTCTTAAACAATGAAAGTCTCCTTTAAAAAATAGCTCTTATCTGGCTTCACTGCTGTCAGGGTGGCCATGAAAATATTACCAACGTTATTACCATTCAGTCTACCCTGGTTTTGTTTTGATGCATAGCTTAAAGGCAAGCACAGGAGGATTTATGCATTTTTAAGAGCGAGCGATAGGGAGTTTAAAATGTAGTTAGAGGGAGTTAGAGAGTTTTACATAACAGCCTCTGGACTGATAGGCGTTAAGCTGCACTGACCCTCTTAAAGAGGGTGAACACCAACACACTGGCAAGGGAGGAGTGGAGTGATGGTGGAGAGACAGATGGAGTGAAGAACAGACAGGAAAAGAGAAAAGCAGTTCAGAGAGGAGGACAGTCAAAGGCATAATTGGGCAAAGAAGGTAGGGAGAATGGGAAGCAGTTGGGAAATGCAAGAAAAGATTCAGCGGACATAGCGAGCAGGAAGAGTTAGAAATGTTTTTTAATTTCCTAACTGAAGCTTTGGCAATGCAAACAAATGTTGTCTCCAGCGCCCACTGAATCAAGTTAAGTGAATTAACGGAGCGTAAGAAGCAGACAGAAGTGTTTAGGGTGCATGCCTGAGTGCTTATGCTGCTACTCCACCGAGAGGCTGGGTTAAAACTCTAATCCTGATCAGTAAAGTGCTCCAAAGGCCAACACACACACTGACCTCCAGTGGCAGCTCGATACAGTGCAGTATTCACACACTTAACATTAGATCTTCAGGCGACCTTGAATTTACCACAATAGGTAAACACTTGAATACTTTTAGCATGAAGTTTGGCGGACGTGACAGGATGAGAGTGGGATTCTGAATGGGACAACCCATGTTAATGCAATGAATGTGTTTCTGTACTTTTCGCTGCTAAGTCCAACTTTCTAGAAAGCACAAAACGGTCTGTTTTCTGGCTGGATGACAAAGCATTATCGAGATTATCTAATGGGATTTAAAAGATTTCACAATTCCCTCGAGGTGGGAGAATTGCCTCGTGAAAGATGGTAATCCTTCATTTGAAACAAACAAGAACATTGCTGATACACTGCTTATGTTGTTTTGTTTTCACACAATAAAAGTATGGTATGTTTGTTAATGTTTGTTGACATGTCCAATAAGTCTAACATTGTCATTACACATCATGCTGATAGCTAAATGTAGTTATTACATTCATGGAGTACACATTAAATGGTGTCAACCTTAAACTGACAGTTTTGCTCATGGGGAGCTTAAACTTGTGACATAAACAGGATTGTTGCATCAGCATACTGGTCTGCGACTGAACTTCGTTTTTTGGACCTCCTATGATTTATCTATGTCACTCTTGTTAGATATTGTGCACTTATACACATTATATGTTACCTGCCTACAGTGTTTTTATTGTATACTGTTCTTTCTCAGTAAGGATGCCTCACCAATTATGTACCTTTGTTATCCAGATTCACATTCAGTGTTCTGATGAGAAAAGGGGTACAAAATTTGGTTGCCTTATATTGCTTGAAATCAGATTCAAGACATACATGGTGAGGAGAACATTGTCTCCAGTCATTCAGGAAACGCAGTCAAAGAGTAACAGTTTGACATGGGAGGAAGTGAGCTGTGGTCCAGGAAGTAACCTACTTGTAGGCCAGCGTAGCGCTGAAATGCTGCTTGATGTAGGCCTCCAACACTGTGTTGAAGTGTTGGAACTTTCTGTCAGCGATCAGACCTATGATGTGTATCTGGCAGAGAAAGGGCACAAAAAGAGAGATAGAGAGGGTTACATAATTACATAGCGGTAGCCATTTACAAAGCGTCTTGGTTAGGTAAACAACATATAGATGTCAGACTCAATTCGCACAGAAACAGCCTGTCACACAATCAGCTGCATCTGTTGACAAGCCATGCAAACATGATATTATCTGGGTAAACACACCGCACACTCACCAAGGCGTCAAACACGAGGATGTCGTAGTCGTCACTCTGAGAGTTCTCCATCATGATGTTGAACAAGGCATCCAGAGTATCCTGCAGAAACTAAATGCATACACAAAGGAGAGAGTCTGTGAGAGTCTACACATTGATGCGAGGGCAAACTTATATTCACACCACTGACCTTGACCACCTCCTCTCCATCAATGATTTTGAGCTTCTCAAGGTTTTCTTTGAGGAGCTCGGGTCGAGTCCTCCACTTGAGCAGCCCTAGCAGGCCCACTGCAGAGGAGCGACACAGGCAGCACATTTATGCTCAGCTGCCTTGTTTAAAATTTGATCAAAGCTGTTGTCATGAAAATGTAGATTTACAAAAGAATGCGTGAACTGTAACA
Organism: Clinocottus analis; assembly: GCF_023055335.1. Lineage (NCBI taxonomy): Eukaryota > Metazoa > Chordata > Actinopteri > Perciformes > Cottidae > Clinocottus > Clinocottus analis. The sequence goes on from NW_027175821.1 coordinate 10,379,042, forward strand.
CTGTATGTACCTGGCAGTCATACACATGTATATAAGCTGTTCCTCCGCTTAGTCGGAATGTCAGCTGAGCATTTAAATCCACAGTTTCTGCCATTAATTCTGCGACAGTTTGACATGGGGCAGATTTCCATGTCTCTGTAGGGCTGCCTGCTTGAAGCTCACTGCTTTTCCTGTCCAATAATGTCTGACTCACCAAGCCAAGACGCACATCTGGTTGGTGCACCCAAACAACACTGTGTGCGTCCATGCCTGTGAGTCTGTGTGCATGTGCGTGTGTGTGTGTCTGTGTGTGTGGTACAAGTGATTAATACTGCAGGATAATGTTCATTATAGTGATGGACTGGCTTTCTCAGTAACAGCTGTTGCACTGCACCTGTGCCTGATGCACCACACTGTCTGGAATGTACGTGTGCTTCTGCGTTTGTAGATGTGAATGTACGCTTCAGTGTGTGTGTGCGCGTGTGTGTGTGTGACAGCGTCTGCTATAGTGGCTGCCTGCCAGAGTGTGTAGGACAAAATTACGTTACTCTTCACTAATCAAACTCATGTATACACACAGTTCCCCCAGCCTGTGCTCACTATCCCATGACTAAAACACGCCACACTCACATACGTTTGTAATTCTGGTACCATTTACCTAATTAATATACAGTTGACTCACTGTTTCTTGTACAAACGTCTCCTTTAACCTTACCTAACCCCACCCTTCAGCTATTATCATTTTGCCTTTATTTTTAGCCCTAAACCTAAAAATAACACTCGGCCTCACAAGGTCAGATAAGGTTAAATGTTACCTGCAATTCGACGCCAATATGGGTTTTCTAAGGAGAAATGTGAATTCCATATTTGTTTAGCCCAAGAGGAGACGGTATGCACACTAAAATCTGTCGTGTTCTCAGACTCAACAAGACTTTCACAGCCAACAGATGATTCATTGCCTTGGCTTGACCTTATTAGCCTGTTAAAAGAAGATGTTAATTCATGTTTATTTTGACGTGTCAAGTTTAATTTCAAATGCCTTCCCTTTTTAATTTCTGCGCCAACCTTTCTTTAATCTTTGTGTGAATATAAGGGTGAATGTGTGTTTGGATGAAAATGTTTGCCCTGCCAAGGCTACCTTAATGTCCAACACAATGTCCCAAAAAACACCTGCAACACTAGAATACCCTCCTACACCTGATTTAGTTTTGTGTATACTTGTTATTAATACTATAATGTGCTTTTTGACCATCGAGGCAGTGCAATGTGTTTGGTGTCGGGGAAAGTTGGGGGAAAAGGTAAAGACAAAAAATAAAGACACCTGCAACACACACATCCAAACAAAAACACACATCCACCTACCGTTCTGGGTGAGTTTGGTGGAGCAGACCAGGGTGGAGATGCTGAAGCTGTCTCTGGAGCTGACTGAAAGCCCTCCGCTCCCCGACACGTTGCTAGAGCTGCGGTTCAACGCTGCCACCTTGTGGGTGTCACTGTGGTGGTGGCGGATCGAGGGCAACGACAAGTAGCAGTTCACATCTTCCATGCGCTTGCTGTCACCCTGAGAGGACAATGTGAGCGAGTCTTTTTTAACCCATTAATGTTGACGCACCAGTAATGCTTTAGTGTGCTAAACATTGAACAGCTGTTGGTGGCTGTCGCAGCAGCCTTGGGATGAGAACTATATTCCTTGTGTTTAATCAAAATGTCTTGATGCAAACAAAGAGTAAAACACTCTGGGGTTGGCTCCACTTGCAGTGATTCTTTAGGCCACAATGAAGGAAAAAATGATAAACAATGACTGAAGTCGCCAGTTCCACAGCTGTAATCCTCTGTGATCACTATCTACCTAACTAAACTTTGTAAATGTATAACTTTGGAAACATTGGGGCAGGACAGATGAGAATATGATCTATTATTACAGCATTTATATTGCAGTAAGTGTTGGAAAACTAGAGTAAACACATAAACAGGATATCTTGGCATTATGATATTATGTTTAATTAATTCCGGCCTCAACATCAACCTCTGACCTATAATACCAAACCCTTAAGTATTAACGAGTGAGTCGGTGGCAATAGAGGGAATAAGAGACTGAAGCCAGAGGAGAGAGGAGGAGATGAATGCAGGGATAACAGGAGATAATTTAGAAAGAGGTCACATGGAGACCATCCATTTGGTCTTTGAGTGCATCAAGAGCAATTCATCTTCATTGCGTTTGGCATTTAATCGATAGGGGGATTCAATCTTAGCTTTGGCTCATTTGGCAGGAAATCTATTTGGCTTCAACCAACCTGGGTGACCATAAACTCCCATCCAGACTCCCTATAAATTTGTCTTTGATGATGGACGAAAACAGAGCACAACTGTTCCAGTATATTCAGACAAATAATGAATACACTTTTTTTTTTTGTTTAAGACAAAACACCTCAGGGATTTGTAAAATCTACCATTAAATTCTCACGATTATATGTGTACAAATGCCTCCGCTATTACGTGGTGAACGACAGCGAGCTTTGGTACAGTTAGAATAATTCTCCCTATTCATTCAAGTCAGACCATGAATAATGTATCAAAAATATTTCTGTAAACTGTTTGTTACTGTACTAAGCACCAGTTAGTAAATTGACACTTTTAATTTGACATACTACATCAGGGAGCATCTTGGTAGCCGAATGGTTGCAGGGCTTGCCATATAACACATATAACATATAAGTCCCACGTGTTATTCCAGCCTTGGGACGTTTGTTGCATTTCATGCTTCTCTCTCTCCCACAACTTTACGCTGTTGTCTGTATTATAAAAAACAAACTTTGGTAAAGTTGACGATAGATAATTTGCACATTAACTTTAAAATGAATCAGGTGAATTTACTTTTTATTTCATTTTCTTTCTTTAATTAAGACAATGAAACCCGTTCATGAGTTTACTGTTTGTCTCTGCAAAAGGTTCTGTTTCTAACCTTGAAGACGACAAGGTCATGCAGCCCATCTTGTAGAACTGTCCCATCCTCTTTCATCAGACGCACAAAGGCCATGGCAAAGTTCTTCTCACTCTTGTCCTTGGCTGGAGGCGGATTTATAAACAAAAAGAGGGAGGTTCAGAGGAGAATCACGGAAATAGAAAGGGAGGAGGCCGGTGAGACTCCAGACATGGGAGGAAGCACAACTGATTTATATAATTAGATGTGCGTAATGATGCCCCATAATGCTCAGGGGATCAGGGTAGAGGTGAGTGGCTGCATGGAGAGAACAGACCAGCATAAAGGCTGTTACTCACACTCCTGGGAAGAGCGGTGTCTGAACATGAAGCGTAAATGAATTTTGTGCATTTCTTCCAGAGGGACTGCCACCTGAAGGACATAAAACAGTACCGATATCTTACTTTTTTTTTTCCAGGTATACCATGACAATTTATTTTTATAGAAAGTTATGTTGAGATGGGGAATGGAAAGGAATATACATCAGACATGTTGAAGGAATCTCAACTTAAAATGTACAACCTTAACTGTCTCCATCCAGCGCGGCTGTTTAATTTGGTAGTAGATGACGGATCTGTATTCACTGACCACCTTATCCCCTGCTCCTAGACAGATAGAGTTCTAGGAAAGAGTCCGAAAGAGAAAAATATGTTTCATTTTGAGCTGAAGGATTTTATGTTTGTGTGTGTGCAAAAATAGATTTTCATTCTGGAATTAAAGCCACGTCTGTGTGTGTGCCCCTGACTGTGAAAGCGTGAATAAGCGCTTGATCAGTGCCGTGTTTGCTCACTGGCCCATCAGGTGCACACACACATGCACGCATACACACACACACTAACACACAAATCAATCCGTTGACATAAATCCCTTCTCTATTCAAATACACTGACGTGCTCAGCCTCATGCCACTCACCTGTATGACCTTGCCCTCCTCATCGCAAACCCACATGATGACCTCCACATTTTTCTGTGTTGTCTTGTTGTACTTGTCAAAGTCGCCACCCTGCAAGGTGAGGTAGATGTCATTGCGAACATCTCCCGGCATAATTATCTCTGGGAAGCCCAGCTTGCGGGCCACCACAGTGCTGCGGTCCACCAGGTGAGGGTATTCCTTTCGGATCTGAACTATGTTCCCCACCAGAGCCTTCATAGTCACCCACAGACCTGAAGGGAGGTGGAATAAAGGAGAAAGGAAGGCCATGCATTAATGTTTAACAGAATAGTTTTACACAATGTTTAGAGTGAGACCGCTGAACTATTTTATCCTTTTAAAATATGAAAAATACATATCCTTGAAAAGACCCTGAAAAGTATTCATCAGACATGATCTCAAGACTTTTTTACACAGATGACAGACTGATGCATGGCACATATTATCTTGGATATATTACTACCGGCACCTTGAATTGGGTCGTTCTTCTCGACCAGGGGTGTCCAAACTACGCAGCAGATTCTAAAAATGTGTATAATAGAAAGCCAAGCAAACAACAGCTAGTCTGCTAGCTCAACAATGTTATTTTTGCCGTTCCAACAAAACATGAGAAAATGCCACACGAGCAGCGAGGTTGCTCAACTCACAGTCGGAGACTTCATAACACAAAGCATGAAGACTTTTCAGCTAACTTAGAGCATCAGGTGTCAGATGAATGTTAATGCTTCAGCGTGGAGTTGACGATAACTTTTGCATTACGCGGATCTGCTGGATCTGAGGAGTCTCAAGTGTACAACGTGGAAGCTCCGTCTCTTTGAGACACAACTACGTAACGTCAACACTGCACACTTTCCCACGTTGTCTGAAGTCAGAGCAGCTTTTCTAAAGGTAATATGTGTCTGTCTACCTTCCTGGTGGATGCAAAAGAAGTGGAAGAGAGTCTGCAATTAAAACTGATGGAGATGAAATGTGATGATTCTGTGAAGAATTTGATCCATTTTGCGATATACCTCACCTGAGTGGCCCAGACTGTTGTGTAATTTTCTGTTTGTGGCCCTTGGTTAAAACAGTTTGGACACCCCTGATCTAGACAGTAATAATTTAACAAGTTGATAGAAAAAGAATGATTTTGTGTCTATTTACTGTCCAGTTTCACAGAGCTGGGAGAGAGACATATTCTCGGTTACACTTTATAAGTGATTAAAATTAAACCCCAAACAAGTCAGAAAAACACAGGGTATGTGTAGCTTTCAGAAAGTTAAAGTCAATACTGTACTTCACACACTTTGTGGGACCAAATATCAACAAATTACCTTAAATTGTACATTTACTTGGAAAAATAGGTGCCACTCCAGGTTATTTCCGTTTCTCTCCGTAGGTAATGACATTAAAAGCCAAATGAATGAACAGGGAAAACATTTTAACATGTTTTCAGGACCGACAGAAACCCTGAAACATTCATCCTGAGGGCTACACTTAGAGTGAGTTCCACTTTGTGTAAGATGTTAGTATTTATCTGGGGAGCGCAACGTCAAAGTGCTTCAAATTGAAGCGTGGAAGTGAAAATGTCTTCTGTTGTTCCACACCACACTAATTAATGACACTATAACAATGTATGTCTCCTGTTTGTTAAAGTAGAGCGGAGGGGAGGCGGCAGAGAAGACAAAGAAAAGGCTTTATCACAAAAGGCAGAAATTTAAGTCAAAGGAATATGGGCTCTCAACGCTTTCAGAGAAATTATGTGAGAAAGCACAGACACATAATAGGGGTTAGTTATTTTAAGGAAAAACAGAGTTGGTGAAAGGGTTCGGGTGAATGTTACAAACGCACATTTCTGAGGACAACTACATACCGACAGGGAATATTCTGGGTGTGTGTGTGTGTTTGTGTGTCAGCGTTTATGTGTGTACTCAAAGTAAGAGGAAGGACAGATTAGGGGTGAGTAATGTTGAGAACAGACATCTGGTGACCTCAGGTTCTCCGTCCATATCTGCTTGTCCAGTTTCTCCTTTCATATCTGGGTTACGCCCAGGGTTTTCAGGAGCGAGAGGAAAGATAAAGGCTGAGTGAGATGAGCGTGTAGTCCAAAAACGTCTATGGGGAACAAGACAGTGTCACCCATATGGGCTGTCAAAGTCAGCCGTAAATATGAGGTAGCGGGCAGCGAGACTGAAGGCGAGTGAGGGAGAAATAATGGGTAAGTAATATGAAGACATCGGCTGGAGGGTGCATGCCATCCATCAGGATGATATCCATCATATTTACCCACGGAGCAGAGAGAAGAGGTGAGGTGGTGATGAGAAATAGCCATTTTTGTCTACAATTGACTGCAGCATACACAGTCCAGTGGGAACCCGTAGCGCACACAAGACCAGTGACTTTAAGACACATGGATTACACACGAGGAAACAGAGAGAAGCCAAACCTTGTCCACCACTATCTCCTCGCGAAGCTGTCACTTTGTTCAGCAAGGAGTGGAGAAAGTCATTCTCTGCAACTACCCTGGAGCACAAAAACACACTTCAGGAATACACCAAAACTGTTTGATCTTTAAATCGTGCAGAGGCTAGAAACAAACAAAATGGCCATATCGCTATTCAATAACAAGAGGATTTGTGAGGAATAGAGAAGGAAAATGTGACATACGGGAAGAAAGGGATGAAAAACTGTTTCTCCTCATCGCATTCGATCTTCCCTTTGATGAGATCACTAATGTCCATCACTGCCAAGAAAAGGAAAACAAATGTGTCGGTGATAACAAAATCAAAGAAAATGGGACATTTCTGAGGTGACTGTGACTGTACTGATTTACATCAGTCAGCAAAGATAGACTCTTTGAACATTTGGATTGAAATCTCACAAACTAGTCCAGCAAACACCCCAATAGCTCTCTGCAGTGGTTGATTAAGGACCAACTTTTTTAAAAACCGTATGAGCGACAATAATATGAGGATAATGAAAAAGTTAGGCAGTGGAACAAGACAACTGAGGATAATAATAAGATGTCACACATTGCTTGAAAATTGTATTGTCTGATCTTCAAGTACCTGCCACTCCGAACGGCCGCCTCAGGCCTTGAGTGCCTTTCTTGTTTTGTGTCTCTTTCAGGTCCATTCTGCCCACTCTCACTATCTGACAGATCAGGTAAATCTTCTCTCTGCACAGGTCCTTGTTCCCCAGGTCCTGGTAGAGACAAACAGAAAGGAGAACTGAGAAAGAAGAAAGCAAAACAATAAGTATTTGGTGGAAGTGGAAATAAGAGATACAAGGATGCAAAGACGGAGGAAAGAGGAGTTGGGGAACATCAGGTTAAGTGGGAAAGAACATTTAAAAACAATGCAATCTCCTAAGAGGAGATGAAGCTATTTATACAGTGCCGTGTCTGCGGTGCTGAGAAACAGTGTGACAGTGCCCTCCTGTGGTTACTTACTGTAAAGACAACCTTCAGGTTGTTGAGCATGTCAATCTCCTTTGGGAATCCTTTACTGCCCCAACGTACCAAATAGTTTTCACTGCACAAAGCATGGAAAACAGTTGTTGTTACGGTTCTGCAAAGCTATACTACACAATAGTTTAATATACAGCCACACAACACATATCATTTGAAGTTGGAATAAAGATGGTCTCCTTCCCCTTGACTGAACTTTGCAGAGTCACTCTTCTTGAAAAGATTAAAATAAAATTATGTTTTGGGGATGAAAATGTCCATCTCCAGGACCTGATGAAACAAAAGGTAGAGAAAATAACTTGGTCCATTCCAAGACTGAGCGAGTGCTCGGTCGAGATAAAGCTGGACTGTTTGCCCCCCTCATCTTTATATTTAATAACATTCTGTTATTGCGTTATATACAATAAACTGAATTTAATTCTCTTTGTCAAAGATGGCAGATCACCACTGTCTGGTGTACAAGGGCATGCTATACAGTACCAGTATACTAGTATACTGGTGACGTTACATGGTTTCTGGGAATAGACTAAAGTGCAAAAAATACAACCCCTCTATCCCCAATAGCCTTTTTTTGTGACACACAAACATGTACCAGATACTGACAGCGGGATAAATAGAAAGAAAGACAGCAAGACAGACCCACAGAGGTACAGCGGGGTGGACCAATAAACCAAGCACAACAAGAACAAATAAGACAGAATAAACCACAAAGCTGGAGGCAATCGGCAGTGGATATATTTGAAGAAAACATCGATCGATCCAGATCTATTTTGATACTCCCAGCTGCAGTGCTGAGACTTAGATATAAACAGTATGACAGTGAGTGACAGACCTTAGCATTAGCGCTGTCATGCACCACGTAGCACTGCCAGTCAGTATCTGCTGCCCTATAATTTTTGTTGTCTGTATTCTTATTTTTGGTATCCCATTATTCTAATCTCGTGGGGTTCAACAATAGAGGAAAAAACAGATGAGGAAGAAAGAGGGGAGGTATACAGAGCAATGGGGTTGAGGTTATAAAATAATCTGAATTTTGAATTAAATCTGCCGGACTTCAACCTAACATCAGTTTGTTATTTTAAGCCTAACAGGCATATTTAAATTGTCACAAGAATCTGGGCGTTCAAATCTTCAAATCAACCTGAAAACAACAATACACTGAAAAGAAAACATCAATTTGTTATAAAACACATTTTGAAGCTCACTGAATGAGGGTGGGCACTAAATCTAAGAGAGAAGGACTTGTGACACCTGATGATGGTCTGTTTGACAGGGTCATAGAGGGACATGAAGAGCTCCGAGTCCTCTCCGATGCGACAAACAAAGTTCCGGACAAAGACGTAGAGGCTGTGAGTGGGGGAAGACTGGATTCGTGCTGAGATCCCACTGTGGTCCGTCTGGATGTTGGACTGCAGAAAATGACATTAGTTGAAGAAGGTTAATTTGGTACAAAGGTTTAAGAGGATAAAATGACAGTGAAAAGTGTTCATTTCAAGGTACTGAGAAATCTGGTTGGCTGGGTTATAAATGCATAGTTGGTTACTTCATTCTGGGCTCTAACAGCTGGTCCAGATTGTCGGCTTGTAAGGGATAAGATAATAGAGTACGTTCTCTTCATACTAATGAATAAATGTAAAATATGCTGTATGGAGATGAAATTAAGTCAAACCAATTTGAATGAAAGTGAAATCTTAATTAGGCTAGACTGGCAGATATGATTGGCAAGTAAATTCAGTGGCTTTTTCATGCAGATAAAGTTTCATTACTACATTTCATAACTACTTTCTTAAAAGAAAAATAAATGAAATGAACAAATTTGCAATTTCACCTATTCAATCTAATATCTATTTAATATATATCTAGTTCACAATAGCTTTTCTATTTTTGTAACAGTTTCCCATGGTACAGATGTCTCTTGGAAGTCTAGTGCAGTCAAAGCACAGCAATATGAAAGACGTTGCCAAATTAATTATATTATAATTGCAACATCTGCCATCACATTCACCCATGAGATTATCTCTCTGTCCCATGAAACGTTACGTGTGGCACTTTGCCTCCTGGGTTCTGATTTTTCTGTTCCCCACTGCAATGCCCTCTCATCTTTTGCCTTACCTGCTCCTCTTTGATGCGCTCATTAATCTTAGCTGTGGCCTCCTCGTGGGCCCGAAACAGACTGATGACACTCGCCCGTTCTGGGTCTAAGATGTTACCATTGTCATCCCGGACCACCTGGTCCAGCTCCAGGATCCTGTAGTGGAAAGCAGGAGACATGGCCCGGGTGAGGATTGGGAGGATTGATTGAAGACATGCAAACGACGGAGGACACAAAAAGGCAATGAGTGGAGATGGAAATGCTGGAGGAAAGAGTACATAGGAAGGATGTGAGGAAGAAGGAAGCAAAGAGGAATGCCATATAAAGGAGAAGATGCTGGAATGTATTAGAAAGATGTGAACAGAGACTAGTGTGAATGAGGGATTTAGTTTTTAAGCAGACATACTTGTTGCCATAGTCAATCTTTGACGTGACTTTCTGCTTGAGCTCCTTGAATTCATCACTGGGCAGAGTGCCAGACAAGAGCTGGGAACGCCACTCCATTAGCTCACACATCAGCCTCTGGACCTGCTTCACACGCTTCAGTTTATTGGCCTGGACAGAAAGATGTATAGTGTTACACTCAAACATACACACATGCACATACAGGGTTTTTTTCTTGTTTGTTTTTTTTACCACAAAGAGTTGCTTCCATATGCTTCCCCACTCCCGCAATGTGGTGGTAACCTCCTTAACCAAGGGCATCTCTGCAGACATCACAAGCTCCTGATCTCTGTAGTCGCACACACAGACCAAAGAAAACATAAGGTCAAAAAACCTTTGGAGCCAGATAAAGACTTTTTCAATACACTCACCCTTGTTTTTCAATGACGACCTCCTTGAGATGAACAAAACTGGCAGGGAACACTCCCTGCATGGGGGAGATCAGGGGAAAACATGTATCAGTTGTCAAAATCAATGTGATGTGCTGTCTGGTGTCTGAAAACAGGATAGCGAGATCTTACCCGCTGGGCACTGTTCCTAACCAAGTAGCCTCTGTACCATCCTGAAAGACAAATTGACTGTCACCTTACTTCTATTTTGACAAGTATACATGTGCAGGCCTGGGGTGTTTACATTGAAATGTGGACTTGTCTAGATCATATGTTGATGGACTGAAACTTAGTGCAAAACTAACTGGTGCAATAATCATAATCAAGTTATTTATCATGCAACACAAGGCAAGGTCTATTCAAATGGTATAACATCAGATTGTGAAATACATGAAATAGGAGTGACAAGAAATACAGACAGACATAGTTTAACTAAGTATTGTTTAAGAAAAATATGATATAAGTAGTCACCAACTTGCGGTATTTTTGACAATATCTTTCATTTTGGTTGAGGCAGCTGGTTAATAATGGATGACCACGTTTTAGCCACATATAAAAATGCAACATATGAACACCCCCTGAATGTTTTATGAGAAACATGTGAACAAACCACATTGAAAGGTTATGAACAACATAAGTGATACTTGTAATACTATTGTGTATGTTTTGAGATATTCTCACCATCGCACACCTCCTGGACTTGAACCGCATCGCCGACCTCGAGAGAAAGTTGCTTCTCTCCGTTGCCGACAAAATTCCACTTAACTACAGAAGAAATAAATATGTCTGATGAGGGGTGAAGTTGACAGGCCGCTGTTTAATGGAACTCTTCCCAAGCGGACAAAAAGCGACTGAGCAGAGCCAATACGATGTGATAAATGTCAGCAGGGCAGGAAGCTAACGCTAACTTGGTGGGTGAGGAGTGTCGTGTTTGCACATAAGACGTGAGAACAAACTGCTCTTAATTGTTACTCATTATTCTTCGGCCCCTTCATGACGTCCCCCCAATACACAGCCCCGTCACAGGTTGTGCTTCCCACCTGAATCCGCCCCTGGGTCCTAAGTCCCTACTCATTACAAACATAATTAACGTTAGTGAACGTCACTATACCAACATACATTTATAACAAATACCACAAGGAGCAGCAGTGAGCAAGCGCCCTTATCTAACTGACATAAGGTCATGACCGGTCACAAAGAAGGAGAAACACTGACGTGATCAGTGGAAGAAGAAAGCTACTCCTCGTCTAAGATGAATATAAGTTGATACTAGTTCATTTCAAGCCAAAGTGAAGCGTGGATCACCTGTCACCACCAGATCCAACTAACCAGTAAGTTTATTCCTGCATATTCTGACTGACAATCTCTTCAAAATCAATTTAAAACTAATAAGCAATACAATCTATTATGATAAAATCAATTAAGATAAAAGTCAATTCATGAAAAACAAATTTAATAAAATATACACACACAAAAACGGAATAGATCATAATTGTACGAATTACAATTGACATTAGTTAACCTAAAAATGGTTCTGCAGACAGTAATGAAAAAGCTGTACTTGTCATTAGCAGCTGTAGATCTACTGCATAATTGAGTACAAGCAGCAGTGGTGGTAACAGTGGTGGTGTTTGCATCAGAAATAAGCAACGCAGCAGCATGACATGCAGAGCAAAAGAGTGGGCAGAGTTTTAGCAGTAACGAGCAGCACGCTGCCTCCATGCAAAGAGTGCATTAATATTAGCTTGTTATAAATATGCGTCATAGTGAAGCTCTGATAGTCTGCACGAGCTCACAGGCTTGCTTTGCTTCTTCCTATATTTTATGGCTGAGGAAAACTACCACTTATACACAAAATGAAGGTTAATAATTCTGACTGTATAAGAAAAGATTATATCTGGACCAATACTTCATTTGAAATACATATTTTTTTCAAAATAAAAACATAAGTGTGCGTATACAGTTCATAACAATATGTGTTTTGACAGCATTTCTATGTACGACTTCAAAGAGAATATGTCCCTCCTTCCTTCACTTCCTGTGTTGTAGTTTTACACATACCAGGAAGACATTCAGCCTAGATACTGTAGATAAACAACACTTCATTAAGTAATCTTATTCGTGATTGATTACAAATTTAAGATAAATACATTTCCATTTTCAACGTCAATCTCAAGATATAAAGCGGAAGAAAGAATTAATGACTTCATTATTGTCTTCATTCACTTCCAATATAAACTGTACGCCGAACTGATGAATCAATACATCTTCTGCAACAAGCCAGTGATCCACTGCTATTACATTCTGTATTTGAAGTCAGAAATCAGTATTCTTGTTAAAGTTCTGTCTGTCTTGCATATCTAACGGAAACACATGCTGATCAGCTCAGCCATATTCAACCCACATGCCAGATAAACTACAGATTGTAGTGAGAAGTTGAGCTTTACCCATCTGCTGCCAAAAGCAATCTCTCTACACTTAAACATGTCATTGTCTTGCTTCTGTATTCATGATCTGCGCAGTGTAATGCATTAGGATTGCCTACTAACTGCCACTCATTTCTCTATCAGTATAGGATGGTTTGCAACTGTATATCTGATTTCATCCAACCAACAATCCACATGTTTTGTTGCATTGAAGGTAATTGGTGAATATGCTTTAAGGATTTAAGTTTTTTTGTGGCAATTACAAGTGACGTCTATCCTAAAGTTCTATAAGGCGGTTAGCACCTGCTCACATCCTGTTAAGCAGGAAATGATGGGCATCTATTTCTCTTATTCTTATTCATAGCACGAGTAAATAGGGAGGCACTATAGAAACATGTATGTGCTTGTACACATACAAAGACACAGACAAGTGAGCTCATACTGACTTACCTACACCATACCGCTCCGTGGTGGTCCTCGTCCAGGGAGCCATGATCGCATGTAGGCCTACTTTCTATTAAAAGTCTTGTCTTTTCGATTCACCTCCTAGTCGTCCTCCCTCTCTCTAACTCTCTGTTTTTTGAGTGCCTGCTCAACTTTACTTTACTTCTGTATTTTTCTTTTTACTTTAAAAGAAAGCAGCAGGCCCATCCCCCTTTGCCTCTCTTCCTCTTCTGTCTCTCTTCTCTTCCTGACATCAAGCCGTTAAGGGGAAGTGAGTGAGTGCGACAAGGTGGAGTCCTGTCGAGCCCACAGGCCTGCGCAGTGTGTGAAGTCTCCCTTTTGCTCACTTATCTGTATTATAATTGAATGGAAAAGATTTTTCTTGTTACACGTTGAACAGTGATGTAAACAGCATGCAAGTTATATTTGTGATCCATTCTCAAATCTGATAAAAATGAGTACTGCACAGTGTACAAAGTCTGTGAACGGAAGATAACTTCAATCGATAGTTTACTGGCTCACACTGTGTGCCCTCATATCTTCTCTTTATATGTCATCCCTCAACCTTATGAAATCCAAAGCGTTTGAAGTTGTAAGAAGCAGCATCACAGGCACTATAGCTCGATGTTGCTCTCTCCCCCCTCCAGACAGAAAGACAGAAAAATCATCAGGATAAAATCGTATGGTTGAACACCAAACTACTTATAATGTTATGCTCCCAAAAGATACACAAAAAAAAAAGAAGAAGTTACTCTGGGAAATGGTATCACTTATCACAGCAGCAACTCAAACAGCATCTGGACTGTTGATTTTACCGAATACATTGACAGTGAAAAGAATTAGTAAGTTAATAAGAATAAACTAGTTTACCTTTCCTGTATCCCCTTCAGAGGATGTTGCCAGGGTGGTTGAAAGTTGACATAATACATAGAACTTTTTTATATTACTGACCCCTCTCTTTAGATTAATTAAGTACTACTCTTTGATAAGTTCAAGTAGATAAACAGAAACATTTTTTTTTCTAATAGCGTCTGTTTGATTAGAAGAAACTCCACTGGCCACCTTAATGAACTAATTCATAAAAGTGCACCTTCCTCTTTAGTCAATTTTATAACCCTGGTTGTAAAGAGTTGCAACTAGAGTCTCTTTATAGGAGTATTTCTAAAAATGGTGTCAATACTTTGCATATCCAAAGGAGGGTGGTAGAGAGGTCTAAATATGTTTTATTCCCCTCATCTTATCTTATCAATATATGGCATATTTTAAATTGCTAATGGATTTTGAGGTATCACTGCCAAGTGCCTTTTTCACACTACCAGACAAATAAATGGTCCCTTTCCGTACTCTCCCTTGCATGGAAATACTCCAAAGGTGACACCAAAGAAACACCCAACTATAAAGTGAATTATTAAAGATATCATTGATGAGAGTATCGACCCAGAGGTGGCAGTGCAAGAGGTATCTTCCCTCGTCAGAAACATCAGAGAGTATGTTGCTATGGAAACACGAGGGGAGATAGAACGCAGTGTTGTTGGATTCAACACAGAAAGGTGAGCAACAAGTATCACCATGTGAGGAGGTTACACTCAGTAGCATGTGACAGAGTGTGTTTGCTTTAAAAAGGGAAAGTGAGAAAATGACAGACAAGTAGATGAAAAAAAATGAGAGGAGGGCCGAAGAAAGAAAAAATGATTAAAAAAAGATATGTTATCTCATAGTTCTATGTAGTGGAACAAAACTGGAACCTTGTTGCTGTGACACAAGGAGAAAGAAGGGCGGAGCTAAAAGGTATGAGGAAAAACACTGATACAACCACAAATGAAGCGACAAAGGAATAATAAGAGACAGCAGGCATAGTCTATAACAGAAGGATTAGCTATGATGTGAACAAGGTCACAGGAACTGTGACAGAGCCAAAGACACAGAGGGGAGAATGAAAAGGAACAGGGAGGAAAAGAAACACCAAAGGTATAAAATTAGATGTAATAATGAGTTGTGAATGTTAGCCTGCGACCCAGGAGATTTATACAATAGAGAAGCCACACCAGGGGCCAAAGCGCATGAAAAATAGATACAAAGGCTGAGTAATAGGCTGCTCCAGAAATAGAGAGATTGATTGAGACGTCTTGGTGACCTTTCGGGTCACTGAAATCCAGCTAGTCCAACTAGTACCAGTTCTCATAAACTTTCCCAAAAGCCTTCCATCCATGAAGCTCTAAAGATGTATTAAACTGTTTATAGTTTAGAGTGCAGTGGTATTTGTGTTAGCATGAGACATGAAGAAAATCAAATCTTAAAAGACATTAAATAATGCATACCATGCCTTCCTGTGTGTCTGCCCCTGGTCTGCTCACTACAAACTGGATTTTTTTTTTGCCTGCAATTCCATTAAGGCTAAATGCAACAGGTTGCTTTGATTATTCTTCCCAGTCTCTGAAGGCAGTATAACCCTCGCAGCTGCACATGCAAGTAAGAAGGCATGATTAGAGAATGAAAGAGCTATTAAAATAATTTCAAGTGCAAATTAGCCAAGCGAGAGAGAGAGAGACAGAGAGAGAGAGAGAGAGAGAGAGAGAGAGAGAGAGAGAGAGAGAGAGAGAGAGAGAGAAAGAGAGAGAGAGAGAGAGAGAGAGAGAGAGAGAGAGAGAGAGAGAGAGAGAGCGTCTGTGGAGCAGAGCAGCGGGGCGGTCGTCTCAGAAAGGGAAAAGCAGCACGGAGGTGAGTTGATAAATTCCTACTTTATAATTGCTGAATAGATTTAATATGTAATCAATTTGGATGAGTTGTGTGTGTGTAAACATAGTCAATACAGTTGTGTTTGTGGTCTAACAGCATAATGGAGTCTCAGTTAATATTTGTTCTGAGTCTGCATTGATTTGCTGGTATGCATTTCTGCACCAAACAGGAATATTAGATGGAAAAAACTGGGTATCACTTAAAAGAGAGACAGTAAGGCAGTAGGCTATGTTGGTTACGACATTTGACCTCAGTCCTGACCAGACTCATAGCATCATTTTCTGCTCTAAAAGTTTGTCAGCTCAATCAGAGGAAAATGATTTATTTATTTTTAGTAATTTATATCTTATAGTCAAATTTCTAGGTTTGAGGTTATGGAGAACTCAACTGAGTCAATCCGGAGGCTGGTGTGAGCATGTGAACTCTGCAGAAAGACAAATATACAAAGGGGTCATGTAATCAGTACTAAAAATGAGGAAGTGAGATTATGTTGTGTGTAATTTATCTTTTACTATTTGCTACCACATATGACAAAAAAAATGTAACATATTTTGAAGTTCGACATTTGACATCACAGTGATGTTGATAAAGTGTCTGTAGCTAATGCTCTTGTTATATATATAACAGGTGTTTTATTTGTATATGCTAATTATTACTAATGCTAACCACAACACTTTACCTGGAGAAGTGCTTTCTGACGTCAGATATTTAAAACAAGAAACAGTAAATCACTATCATGGCAGCAGTCTGAAGAAGAGCAAGTAAAAGAAAAATGTATTACAACAAGAATGTTGCACATCATTACTTTAGAGCTCAAACTGTGTAGTTTAACCCACGAGCAACAAAACTTAACGTGCAATGTTTGTAATAGCTAAAGCAGCCAACATAAAAGAGAGAGGACGTGTCATGATGTTTAAATAGAGACCAGAACGAACGATCAGGAATAGCTGATTCTTCTACTTGCTTAATGTTGACATTACAAAGGTGCGGTGAGGACAAGACCGACACATTGAGAGCGATCCATTATCCCCGTCTGACCAAAACTTCAAACTTAAAAGTTTATGTCTGTCTGAGACACAGAAATGCATGCTGGTAGTATCCATGCATATTTTATGTTGGCTCCCACCCCCCAGCCCCGTTGTCTGTGTACCTGTGTGACCTCTCGTCTGTGGCTCAGCTAGTTTCATTTTCACGCTTCGTCAAAATTCCACAGCTTCCCTCCTCTGGTCAGGACACACAACCGTTACCAAGCAACCCACCATCCACATCCCTTTCTCTCTCTCTCTCTCTCTCACTCTCTCTCTCTCTCTCTTGGTCGTTTTCAGTGAAGGACAACACAAAGACAAAACAGGAAGACAGACACGCATGCACACACAGACCCACTTACGGTACAGTCACAAAAATGAAGACAGCTATAGATTTATTTGCAAAAGCAGAGGAAGCGAGTGAGCCAAGTATTTTTGCACGATTGAATTACGTCTAAATAAATGAAGCATTCAGATGTCTGATTCCATTATGTTGCCGTGATGGCCGCTGCATGCAGGAACATCTGTGAGCCTATTTAATATCTAAATTACACTAAATAAATGTGTATTGGCATCATAAGAATTCCTGGCTTTTCTCATATGTCAATAGGCCAATAGTAAAATCTAGAATAAACAATCTACACCACTGCTAAGAGTTCAGAAGATGGCATAATAAATATGATCCACTGCCTTTACTCTCACGTTTGTCTAATCTTTGGACCACTCTGCAGTTGACCAACCACCACCAAACCACCCGTGTGACTGAGTGCATGGCGTCACTGTGTGTATTGGGCCGGGCAGTAGTGCCGACGTAAAGCCCTCCCTCCACACGTTTCAGCAGCAGAGACATGGCAAGTGGTGTGTTTCCTGAGTCATCCTGCCAAACCTCCTCACAACCGCTAAGAGGAAGATATACGCTGACAGACAGTGATTGAGTTTTAATGGGCTGAATCAATGAATGAGTTATTTCCTGCGATTAATCTGCAGTAGCTACGTAGGAAAAAGGGAATTTCACACCCGTATCCCAATATTTCAGTGGGGTAGAATTAAGCAATTTCCTCTATGTAAACATATTTTAACACATTGCATCGCATTCGTGACAATATACGTGATTACTTGGTGATTGGGCTGAAGAAGAGCATATATGTTTATCTCTAAAAAAAGACACAGCTGGCTGGTAAAAAAAAAGGTCACAGAATGGATCCTTGGTATTTGGAGAATCTCCAATCAAGCAACGAGTCCCAGCTGAGAGGCAAATAACCCCATTACTCATCTCCGAGCTGAGACTGGGTCTGCTGAAGAGCCACTGCTCCATGTTCTTTTCTGCCTGCCTTTTATCTCAATACACAAATTGGGCTCTTTTCACCAGGCCACTTACTGAGTAATGGAAGGTCTAGATGAGGCAGCTTGAAGTCTTTCCAGCTCATTTACATCGTTTTTGTGCTGAATGATAGGTGACAGGGAGAGGAAGCTGTCTTGGAGTTCCTTAAGGTTAACTATGTCATATTTTATTCCACCAACTGTTACACACAAATAGACCTGGACCAGGACGACCTCTTAAAGCACTGACCTCAAAACTACAGACCAATGCAACCTTTTGTTGTCTCTTGAAAACATGAAACGGCATTCTCTTGCAGAAAACCACAGAAAGAAGAGCAACCTTTACATCATGTGGAAAACACAGCCCTCAGCGTTCATTACAGTCATCAAAATCCATTACTAAGGCACAAGTTATAGGTTATCAGCTAGTGTGTGCATGCATGCTGGCATGTGACTGCGTGTGCATGTGTGTCTCTGGTAATATATACAGATGTAGTAACACTCACCATTGTTTTTCATTAGGGACAACTAATGAGAAGTTTGTGAAAGAAAACAGATGGTCGGTAATAAAGTAGCACACTGTCTGAATGAGTGATGCCTTATTTACTACAGAAGCAAATCATCCTTCAACATGAAGGTGAAAGACTTTGACTGTGACTTTCTGCTGCAATGCGACTTGATGAAGTCAAATTACATGCAAGTTATTTGTGCTAACTAAGCTTGAGCTCACTAGTGATTCTTGATAACAGAGCGGGCAGGATTGTATATTAATAAAGTTTTATTATAACACAAATATTTATGCAAATATAAACAGGAAACGAATACGATTATGCTCTCACACACATGCACTGTAACATGGGAAAAAAAGACACTAATGCATTTGGTGAAGGCAGATAGCAACTGAACACACACACACACACAAACACACCCTCATACACACTATGTCCCAGGGTTAAGATGAGGTTATTCGAAAGCTTCTATTGACTGTAATACATTTCCATATGAGGACATTCCTCACAGACGCACGTTGGCTCTGAGCCAGAACTCATTCTAAGTGTGCGCGTGTGTTTGTGAGCGAGACAAGAGGTTGACAGTGTGAGACAAATTTGGATGATGAAAACATTTGAGATGTGTGGTCTTAGTGGTCTTAGTTAGTCAGTCAGTCTGTGGCTCTGTAAAATATAAAGGCTGCGATGGCATGTGCATTTGAGAGCTGCACTTCATACGCTATTTGTGTTATCAGTGTTTGCTCCGGATCAAGTCTGTGACAAATGTGTCCGCGGAACAAAGCAGCCAACAATAAAGAGTTCATAGATTAGACGTGGTGTCCTGGTTTCAGCAGATTTTAATTAACAATAATAATTCATTTTAATTTCTTTCCGTGGCTTTTTCGTCATTGTGGAAACTAACATTCTTTTCATGTGAAGCCAGCGTGTGCACCTCCTTACGTCTCTCTCTCTTTGAGGTGATAAGTGAACGGCTCCTGATAAAGTCTGGCAAATGTCCCAATGTCCATTACAGTGTAGAAGAGCAAACATTACCCACCACCAACTGACGCAAACACATGTACTCCACACACAGATCCTCACTTATCAAGTAGTTATACTTAACTCATGCCGGCATGCCATTAATGAGTTCACAGAAGATTAATAACACTCGCAAACTCTCTCGACAAGGTCTGTGTAAGAAACAAAAGCTTAAATATGCAAAAGAAAATTATTGTTGTCAAATTTACCTTTACAAACTAGTAGAAATTGTGTTGATGTGTTTATATATAACCTTTTTGTTATTCATGACCATTAATTGGTAGCTGTATTTATTATCATATCGTTATTCACTCGCTGCTCTCATCAGTCAAACCAAACCTTCCATCCATGGCATTGCTGCATCAAAATGTTAATCATATTCAACTGAAACCGAAACAAGTCCTGGCTTCATCTCAGCAGTAGCAGATTGTTGAGAGAGACTTAGCCATTCTGGCTGTTTACACAGTTGCACATCTTGGCCTAAGCTAAACAAACTACTATTTTGGTTTATGGTTTTATTATAGATGGATTGGAATTCCCATTAGCAGACCGTCTGAAATGGCAGCTTCACTTTTGTCTGAAAGAAAATGACTGCAGGGAAATAATTGAACATTGTAAGAAATAAATTAGTTTATATCTGACCGCAGGCATAGCATTCTTGTGAAGATACATAGATGTGGCTGGATTAACTATGTTACGCTCATACTGAACTCTTGACCATCCTATATCATGCATGCAAAGGCCTAAGTTGAAAACTTAACATCCATCTTCAGAGTTTACTCCAAAAGCAGATTCATTTTCTTGTTTTTCTTACAGTCTTTCTGTCAGTGGTAACTAATTAATGATCTTCATCAGCAACTTCAGACCTGATGCCAAGTCGGTAGTTTATGTCTTTGTGACTTGAGATTCAGCACTTTGTCTCTATGACTCGACATTTTTTTACTTGGTTTCTTTATATTCTCCATTCTCATGAAAGTGTGTGACTCTCTTTACACAAAAAATATTTCTCTGCAATAGTGTATTCCATCATTTAGTGTATTGTTTCAATCCATGGATGGAGAAAATATTATATTATATAGTGCATGCCCAAATGTGTGCACACGCACTAAAATTAAATACTTTATCTCAATATTTTTGCTCAACAAGAAATATCATAATGTATCCATGAATGTGTTTTTTTCAATCTTCATCCAGTTATAGTTGTGGTCCATGAATAGTTTAATGCATGTAAATTAGGCTAGAGTAATAAATAAACAATGAATAAATACATCAATTATATATAACAAGTTACATCTAAAACCAAACCTCTTTGTTGAGTAATCATTCCAATATAATGTCTTGAAATAGTGCTGATTACCAACTGTGTGTCTCACCTCTGTCCACTAGGTGTCACTACAGCCATAGAAGATGAGGTTGAGGCCAAAGTGATGCCGAGGAAAACCAAGAACAGTAACACTCATGATCATATGTAGTATGTGTGAAGCCAAGGCTTATAATGTGTGTGTCCTCTTTGGGAAAAGGGAGACCTCTCATTTAATACAAAGCGTAACAATGGTTCACGTATAGTTTCAGTGATAATGTCATCAGCTTGTCTCCAGTGAAGCACCAGAGATAATGTTGTCACAAGTGATGCTGGGTGTCACCCTGGCCCTCCTCATCCTTCTGACCGTCAGTGGTAACGTGCTGGTGTGTCTGGCTGTGTGCGCCTCCCGACGCCTCCGCTGCCTGACCAACTGCTTCATCGTGTCGCTGGCTGTCACGGACTTGCTGCTCGGCCTCTTGGTCCTCCCTTTCTCCGCCCTGATGCAGCTCAACAACGACTGGCCGCTCGGCCCGGCCTTCTGCAACTTCTACATCTCCATGGATGTCATGCTGTGCACCGCCTCCATCCTCACCCTCCTGGCCATCAGCGTGGACCGCTACCTGGCAGTGACCATGCCTCTGAGATACGCCTCACTGGTGATGCCGTGGAGAGTTGCTGTGGCCATGGCCAGTGTTTGGACAGTGTCAGTGGCGGTGTCTTTCTTGCCCATCCAAATGGGGTGGAACACCGTTAATGGCACAGTGCAGAACCAAGGGCCCTGGGCTCCAGAGAGAAAATGTCGTTTTGAGCTGAACAGGCCCTACGTACTGACAGACTCTCTTCTTACTTTCTTTCTGCCTCTGGTGGCTATGTGCTGGACATACTTACGAATACTTCGCATTGCACGGGCACAGGCCAAACGCATCATCAGTGCTCGGCCCACTTGCGTCACAAGCTACAACTACAGGAACAATCCTTCCACCAGTACCACTGTGGTTTCCAGCGTCACAGCAGTGGCTCTGCGAGAGCACAAAGCCACAGTGACACTGGCAGCAGTGATCGGGGCTTTTGTGGTGTGTTGGCTGCCGTACTTCATCCTGTTCACTGTGTTGGGCCTGAACGAGCATCCAGACCCAAGCACAGTACCAGAATACTCCATTGTGTTGTGGCTGGGTTACACTAACTCAGCACTCAACCCTATTCTCTACGGGGCCCTCAACAGGGACTTCAGGTCAGCCTACACCCATCTACTGAGATGTCGATGCCCTACTCACGGTGGGTGGGTGAGCCGGCAGCCGTCTCCTATTGTAACAGCAGGTAAAGCTGCTAAAAGCTGAAAGTGTGCGGCTAAATCTGCACAGGTTTCAGAATCCAATTATTTTAAGAGCAGCTGTTTACTTATGGACAACAAAGTGAAACCGGTGTTACCACATCATATGTTCTTAACCCAGGTTCTCCAGTTTGGTTTGACTTATTTTCTTACTTTTCCCGTCTCAGCCAGAGACCAGCTGACAGAGGTGACGCTGCTGTGTGGCCACACCCCTGCCACATGCAGGGCAGGTCAAACAGAGCAAAACATAATGCTTCAAGAAATGAACAGCAGGACAGCCACAGCAACTATCCAATTTGCAAATGGCACAACTGTTACAGATGTCAACGGCAATGAAAGGTAAACTATTATTCAGCATGTACTTATATTATGCTTCATGACCACAAAAAAAATACATGACCTGACATGATGCAGAGATGTTCATGTCGGCAATGGAGTACTACTGAAGAGTCATGACTCAAAACTCAAATTGAATGCATATGGAGTGACATCTAAATTGAGGTGAAAATGCTCCCCTCGCTTCACTCACAATGACACAAAGAAAAGACCTTGATCAGTGCATTACGCTGTCTGTGTGTGACACCCCGCTCTCAGCATGTAATTCACCCTTCAGTCGTACTTTTAAACACATCAGAATCAGTCACTCAAACATGTTATACTTCTCTAATCTCTCATTCCTTTCTATGAGTGCAGATCGTGCTGAGCCTGTGCTGGTGAGGTGGGTGCTGTGTACTGCGGTTGCAACCGAGATCCAAAATCTCTCAGCCTGAGAGGAAAGAGCAACAGACAGAAGACGGAAGATGGACAGAGATTTAAAGCCCCTCTACTTTGAAGACTTCAGTGCTGCAGTCGAAGCACCCACAATACGACATGTAAGTAGATATACACACAGTCATCCATGTGAACCCCCCCGCCTCCCACACACACACACACACACACACACACACACCCAGACGTCCCTGAACAAATGAACTGTGACACACAGATCCTAGCGGTGTCATCCACGCTGCATCGGGGCCATATGGCAATATGCTTATTAGGCCAAGAAATGTGCTTTTAGCTCAGAGGAGATACATTATCCAGTTTCACATCCTGCTCTCATTTCTTTGTTCTCACATTGAGAACAGTAGGGACTGAGTAGTGTGTGCTGCTCTGGTAAGTGTGTACGAGTTAAAGCAACAAAATAACAACTTCACGTTAACTATTACTTTTAAAGACTGCTTGGTAATTCAAACTTGAGAGCAGTTACTAACTTTTTACATTAAAAGTGCAAACACTTCCCAAAATTTGATCGCGACAGCCAACATAAGCACGGCCTTATGATTGTCATATTTCATAAAGCCAGTACGGCTAAAACGAAAAAAACAAATTTAAAATATTTGGAATGGGATTTATCTCCAGCTGGGTGGGTGATCTTTTCGAGAAAAGAAAAGGTCATGGATGCTCAATTGTAACCAGCAGAATGTATTATTATTATTATTATTATTATTAAGTGTGGCTTCAGCCGCATGGGGTCATAGACCCCATGCTGCAAGCACACTTCATGTTCTCCTGCGGGCTTATTATTATTATTCTTCTTATAGTCAAACCACTACTCCTCCCAGAGCGTTGCCAGCACATGCGTAAAAAATACATCGAAACGTGCGGTTTGCGCGGGAATCGTGAGGTATGACTTTTCTAAGAGATTCGCCCGGCCGTTTTCCCGAAAAATGCAAAAAACGTCAAAAACTGTCAAAAAAATTTCACGAAATGTTCGTAGAGGGTGGCGCACCAATTAACAGAGTGAGAAGAAGCGACAGAAACTGCTAAAAAAATAAAACGTATTTTGTCTTTACTCGCACAATGTTCACTCTTCATACACCATTGTTGGATAGAAACGTTGGAAATCTTGTCTTCTGTCATAAACTGCGGTCGATAGGAATCCAACAGACTCAGACGTCTTGAAATCGGACTGAATGTGAGAGCGAGTCCACCTCGCTCTGCCATCCACCGCCATGTTAAATCTCCCTCCAAAGCCACATCTCCCCTGAAGCTCGTACCTGATTTGTAAATCGCCCGTACAGACACATGTTTTATCGTACAGACTCGCCAGTCACAGTATCTGTTCATCAGGTCTTCCTAACGCTCAATATGCGATATCGAAGCAATAGTGGCTTTTAAAGTACCATTTTTTTTAAATAGTTTGAAAGGAGTTCCACAGTATTTAGGTCTATTAAGCTCAGCGTAAGGAAGTCCCTTTGAAGTCATCACCATGGCAACCTTTGCTCTAGCGACCCACAGGTGTTCTCGTTAGGGCAGTTTAACAGACACACAGACACTTACACACGCACACACAACACAGATGACTTCTGTCTCTCTGTCTGTTTGTCTCACACACACACAGACACACATACACACATACACACACACAAACAAACAAACACATACACACACACACACAACACAGATGACTTCTGTCTCTCTGTCTGTTTGTCTCACACACACAGACACACATACACAGACACACATACATACACACACAAAGACGTTTACGTGTGTTTTATATTGTGTAGTTGTCAACAGTGTGATCATTAATAAGGTCATATGATATTTCATATACGTTTGCGTGTGTTCAGGACGTTCAGTAGTTTATTTCCTTAAGTCCACAGTCCAGTCTGCCTCTAATCAGTCTGCTGGCGCTCACTTGGTCACCATGACGACGGCAGCACACAGGTGCTTCATATCAGCCAATCAGTTTAACACACAAACCAACTCAAGTGCTTTGGAGGAGAGACGGGCGTCAGAAACAAAAGCTATATATTGCGACGTCTTACGGCAGTAGTAGCCACACTTTCAAAATTTCTTGCGAAATTTTCTAGTTATTATTATTATTATTATTATTATTATTATTATTATTATTATTATTATTATTATTATTATTCATGATTTATTGTAATCTCTGTGTTCTTTTTCTGAACTATTTGTTTCAGTCTTCTATTTATTAAGGTATTTACTAACTGTTCAAATTGTTAATTTGTTTTTGTGTTTATTTTTTTAATTATTTCTTTTTTGAAAAAAGTATAAATAGAGCAGTTTTTGAGTGCTAAAATATTATGTGCACACACCTTTTAACACCTCAAGCACCCATCGTACCTCCTAAAACATCAATGTGCAGCTCCGTATTGTAAGTGATTGTTGATGCAGCAAAATGACTAATCTCTATACTGAGAGGTGGAGCTGATCCACACACGCCGCGGTGGTGAAGTGAATAGTTATTTCCTCCTTGCATACTGTACACCCAAAGTGATCAAATCCTTTTTTTGATTGGTTTGTCTCTTCTACCTGTTAGCAACCACTCTATCTATAATTCAACAAAAAAAATTGGAGAAGATGGGACCTCAGCAACTCCACACCTCATCAGCAAGAACAAACTATATGCACACAGCCGGCCTCTACCAATCCAGGACCAAATAAATAATGCTGCTTCTGTGTGGGTGGAGCGCCAGCAATCATCACATGTGTTCTCAAACCAACAGTGGATAGTATTGAAGCTCTGGAGGACTGAACGAGATCAGTCGATGAACACATCGGTCATCAATTTCATGAACTACATTATTTATGCTGACTCAAGAGTGCACTCCAGTGGAATCACAACGTATGACAACTTTAACCTGGACAAACTAAATGGAAATGGATGTTTCACAAACAGAGATTGGAGGGGAAAATAACCACTCCATGTAAGCTAGTTAAAAGCTAATGTGTGTCTATTTAGAAAAATACAGATTGTGTGTTTTCTATATGTATGTATTGTATCATGTAACGGAGGACTTAAAAATGGCTTGTTCTGAACCTCTAAAATACATAATTACAACCATTCTGTATGAATAAAGAGCAGCTGAAATAAAGAACATACCGTATCCTACCACTTTTTAGAGGGCAAAACTAATAGGCTGTAGTTTCTTATGAATAGGGATTATCATGTGGGATGATGCGGAAAACATTGTATGAGTGGTAATACAAGTACATTGGAAACAATTCATCACAGCTGTCAGCACGCATTGCCTCAAACTATTGCCACATTAACACTTAACCTTCTCCATACTTCAAGCTATTTCCTTTGAGGACTGACACAGACGTGTACATAACATCCATCTGCATGTCAGATACCAGATGGAAACAAGTGATGAGGTTGAACCCATTCAACAACATGAAAACACTTTAATCTAACCATCAATACTTCACGTTAGGAAGTGATCCCTTCTACCTTGAGTACACAGTCAAGTATGAGGGACAAATACACAGTCCTTGGTCAGTCACAGACAATTATGAGCACCTTTACAGTTAGATTAGCTTGAAAAGGCTTTGCACTTAATAGGGGCTCTCGACAGGATTTTACAGAGGAGTAACTCCCCCAAAACATGGTCAATAATCCAAGATAAATAAATCATAAATCATTTAAGGAGGAGATTGCGGCTACTAGCAGCATTGGCATTAAGAATCAGCCAGGGAAAAGTGGGAATTTGACATTTTAAAGGCCACTTAGTACATTGGAGAATAAGGGACCTCAGCTAGATTAGATGGTATAGTTTCCTGATTCGGTGCAATCTCCAGCCAGTTCACCTTTGTGATTGTCTGGACTATCAAGGTAGAAACCTTGATAGAGAATGATGTTTGAACATGTATTATTTCATGATGTTTCAACACTATAGGCAATATATACACATGCTACAATAAATTACAGTTTAGAAGTCAGTATTCCTCAGTGCATCTTTCAGGGAAAACATGGCCGCCTGCTGAAAGAGGATGTTTGTATGGCAAAGCTCAGCGCTTCACCAATATCCACAGAGGACCTACATCACACACCACAGAGCCATTAGTGAAGAGAATACAATGCAACTTTTGGGAAACTGTATAACCTTAAATTCTCATGATGAACTAATTTCAGACATTTTAAAGGTGCACTATTAGAGATTAAGCGCATCAACATAGAAGCAAACAACTATTTGCTGTATAAAGACACAGGGAGCATTATCTTTCTGAGCAGATAATGAACTATTCCTCTGTGTGTGTTGTTATCCGAGTATCTCTTTGCTCTTGGACATAGTTGCTATGTTGAAAGGTGTTGAGAGGCAATAGAAACGTTCCTAATCTTGTATTCAGCACCTTCAAAACACAGAGAAGAATTTCACATTAAAGATAGTTTAACTTAGAAATAGGCTGAATGTTAGACTGCATGAGCAATATTTTTGTCCCCCATCACTTACAATTAGCAGCAAGAGGAGGGATTACTTCTTGAGAATAATGATTACAGTGAAAAACTTTTTCCAGGTACGGAGCAGTAAGTATTTTATTAACCTAATAACAAACAATGCATAATTTAAGTGCCTTTGAAAAGGCTTTTACAAAATCTGAGTCACAGTGAGAATAAAATGACAAACAGATGCAGTAAATGTTTCATTTAGGGGTTTCATGGCTGAAAACCAGTGAATAAATCAGAGAGTCCGTCTGATCTGTGCTCATTTTCTCTAACTTAAAGACATTTATTAGGCTTTCATCCCCTTCAGTCTCTCTATTCCTACATAACCAGCATGTGTCCTTTGGTAATTCAGGTGACTTGCTACGCATCTCCATCTCTTGACCATTGACAGCTCAAACTACATGAAAACCATTCATCATTGCTTCTTAAACATCAGATTAATGTGGGGCAAAACAAAACATATGGACTCTCTCTCTCCTTCTGTCACTATGACACACACACAAACACACACACACGCACACACACACACACATATACAGTACCCACACCCGGCTAGCTCTGTATAAGCTATCAATCATAGATATTGTCATTATTCAACTGTGTCATCGACAAGCCCCTCTCCTTCTTTCTCTCTCTCGTCTCTGACTTTGTTTCTCTCTCTCCCTTTTTCCCTCCCTCTATTCTGTCTCTCCCTGACACTATCTCTCAGACCCAGACAGAAGAGAGGGAATCATGAATCATAAATCTTATGAATGCCATCTAAAGACTGCTCAGCGCTATGAGAAAGAGAGATGATTGATAGACGTGAGAGACTGCGGCGAGAGCAAAGAAGATGGCCAGAAGGTTGTAACCAGCGACACTGAGGTCACAAACCGCAGTTCAAGGGTCAAATGTATCAGAGGAGGCACAATATGGCCAAGAAGGAAGGAGAAAATGGGGTATTGGGGGGGAGGAGGGCAGAGAGTAAATGGTTGAAGGGGAAGTGAGAGAGAAAGAGGGAGGAGGAGGGTGTGGGGGGATGCTGCCACAGTGAGGCTAAAGCCATAACTCATCTTTTATTAAAAATAATGAAAAAAACTTAATGAGTTAATAATATCATAGAGAAGGAGATAGGGAGTGAGACAGAGATGGAGGAAGGGACGGGAGGATGGAGGAAAGGAAGGAAAAGAAGAAAGGAAATGAGGAGAGAGACACGGCGGAGATAGAAAACAGAACAGGGTCAATGCGTGTCTCTTTTCGCCCTTTGGTCATTTATTCCAGTTTTCAAAGTTCACACAAGATCCATTACAGCGGCAGGGACAATCATAGCGATCCCCCTCTTTCTGCCGACCTAAATCCCAAAGCCTGCTTGGTAATTAAAGGCACTTAACAACCAATTAACAGTGATGAGCTAAATTAGCAGGATATTGTCTCCTTTGACTAGGCTACTGCATTATCAGTGTATTGAAACAGCGATGAACAAACCTCAGTGGCCCGTGTTTGCATGTAGGCAAATGACGGATTAATTACTATTAAAACATCAGCATCTTAATGAGCTTGGAAACAATTAGAGAGGTCGTTAGCATGTGGAGAACGGCTGAGAACAGAAGAAGGGGGAGGGGGGAGTAAGCACAAAACAAGAGAGAAATCTTCATTGGGAAGCAATACTGATTAAATGGATGTACGTTCGCACTCATCTCCCAATATCTGTGGACCTATTAAATACATGACATCACCATTTGTCTTTTCTACCATCAAGCTACTTTTCTCCTGCCATTATCTTTCCCTCTTTCTACTCCGACTTCCCCAACTCTCTGCCTTCGTTTCGCCTCTCATAAAAAGCCCTTTTCTTGCTCTTCCACTCCTTTCTCTATTTTCTGCTTTTTCACTCCCATTTCTTCCTTCCTTCCTTCATGCTTGGGGGGCACAGTCCTGTGAAGGAATTTAATATGCAACTTTTATATGAGAAACCAATCGCATACGTCTGGGTCTATTGGGCTCGCAATCTATCGGCCCGGACGGCTAATGCAATAGAAAGAGCCGGGGCTATTTATCACACAGGGAGCTATCTTTTTCTCTCTCTCTCTCTCTCTCTCTCTCTCTCTCTCTCTCTCTCTCTCTCTCTCTCTCTCTCTCTCTCTCTCTCTCCCACTCTGCCCTCGCTCTCTCTGTCTTTATTCAAGCCCAGATTCCTGGCTGCCACTAAATCAGGCCAACTATGAGCTATGGCTGCCCAGAGGGCATCTCTTCTTTTATAGAGGGATTTGGATTTTGTATCTACTGGTTCCTCAGTGGTCGTTGAGACTGTGCTAACGGAAGCTATAAACATTCAACAAACAAAAGGCAACCACTTAAATGTTCCTCCGTCCCCACTGTAATGATCATGAACATGTAGAGATATATGGACGGAGGGGGATGCATAAACCTGATGAATAACATATCAATGGCATTTACAGTGATGCTGCAAATATTTGTCTGTGCGCTTCAGACAGAAACGCATCCAAAGTCTACACATGGACAGACGCGTGTAGGCAGAGTTTACTGCTAAAGTAATGCGCTATAATTCACACAGCATTACTTATAATCTTTACACACAGCAGCAGCACAACTTCAAAAGTTTCCTGCTGAAAAACAAAAGTGACAGTGTGCAGGGGATGCTGCCCACCTGCAGCAATTAAAATGCCTCAGAAAACCCAAATTCATTTCAACAAATTAGCCACATTACTGGCCACTGTGTAATCGCTGATGGCAATTAATAAGAAATTAGTCACAATCAGCCCTATATTAACATCTCACCCAGGGGCCGCGGCTGGAAATTAATAACCGGAGATTCATCTCTCTTACTGTCTTTCTGGCTGTGTCTCTCTCACACACATGCACACACAAACACACACACCTTTGCCCACCTATATTGTTCATGTATCTGCTAGGACACAGACACTCTTTTTTCTGTGTGGATCGTCTCATATGATCCACAATCTGCTCATGTCAGCGAGCCAGCTTCCTCTTTACTGGGGTGTGAAAACCCCCTGAAAGACATGTGTGTCTGTGTGTGTTTTGTCCCCAGTGCATGAACAATCCCAACATTTGCTATGAAGTTCGGGGACATGTGTATATATATATATAGTGATAAACAATACACTGTATATTGGTGTGTGTGTGTGTGTGTGTGTGTGTGTGTGTGTGTGTGTGTGTGTGTGTGTGTGTGTGTGTGTACTGTACGTGTCAGAGAGGTGCTACACAAATGTAGAGGGGGCATCAGTGGAGACTGGGTCCGCCTCTAGGGGTCCTCACACCAATCAGCAAAGCTCACCAAGAATCAATTAACACCAGTGGGAGGGGGCAGAGGGTACGGCACCACACACACTCAGACACACGCGGTCCGCACGCACACTGCCCACACACATGGTACTGTCTGAGGAGATATCCATCAGATCACACATTGTGCCAATGTGTGTGTGCACGAGTACGCGTGTGTCTTTGAGCGTGTGTGTCCCTATCCCGGTGTGCCCCGGTCTCTCATGGTGTGAGGTTGGGGAACAGATTGGGGGTCAGCAGGGGGGTCAGGCCAGGGTCACCCCCATCTGAGCCGTTTGTGTGTGTGCATGTGTGTGTGTGTGTGTGTGTGTGTGTGTGTGTGTGTGTGTGTGTGTTTGTGTGTGTAGCCTGACCACCACTCCCAGAGCTCACTGGCAGGCAGAAGTGAATAAGATGGATGGTGTTGATTCATACTCTGAATTCATTGCTCCCCTTGAATCCATGGAGAATAAATACATCCACAGAAATTACAAAGCAAGGGACCAAAATGAGTATCTCACATTTCATATTCCTCCTTCACTTTTTCTCTCTTTTTTTTCTCCCTCTAGTTTGGGGACAGCTGCTGGCTACATGAAAACCATTCATCATTCCATCTTTACCATGAAATTATTGACAGAGAGGAAGATGAGGAGCTTTATTGGCTCCAAGTTACATGGTCGGACAAAGAGACAGTGCCCCATCAGTGAAAACATGAAAACTTGAGTTTAGCAATAACAAAACCATGTTTTGGGGACAGTGTGCATACCTAGCTAAAAAGGAGAGCAGCAAAAAGAGGGCAAGAAAGCGATAAAGACATTGCTGCCATGACAGACGAAACCAAATGGCCAAATAAAGTGATCAAAGAGTGTCTGCCCATGAAAGTTCCCCAGCGAAACTTCACCTCTCCTCTTTCTCTCCCTCGCTACACGTTGCCGTCTCCATCTGTTAGTCCGTTGCACTCGTCCATCCACTAAACCCCCCTCCTCTGTACTCGTTTCCTCTCCTCCTCTGCTCCTTCATGGCCTTCCTACCCTCGGGGAGGTAAGGTGATCTCCCTGTGCTGGTGTAAGTGACTGGTATTAGTCTCCTTCCCTGTCTGTCTGTTTGATCCCAGCACTAATGACTCCACTGGGACTGGGGTCTGATAATGGGAAATCAATATAGAGAATAGCGCTCTGGAGTGGCCTCACTTAGCTCTCGCTCTTTCACGCCTCACAGCAAAGTGCCTCTGTCTGTGTGTGTGTGTGTGTGTGTGTGTGTGTGTGTGTGTGTGTGTTTGTGTGCGTGATGAAGGGCATCGTGTAGTTTCTGTGCATGTGTGTGTGTGTGTGTGTGTGTGTGTGTGTGTGTGTGTGTGTGTGTGTGTGTGTGTGTGTGTGCGAGCATGTGTTTTGAATCTGTGTGCGCGGATCAGAATTTAAATGAAGCACAAGTGTACAAAATATACAACTTTTTATTTATTTTCATGTTTTGTTATTCAAATTGAAGATGACTTGCATTTCCACAGGTTCAAATTCTGCAGCTTATGGAACATTTTAAAAGCACATTGGATCAAATCAAAGTTACTGGATAGTTGACATGTTTGGGGTCATCCGGCAGTAATATGCATATGTGGCTGTACAACTGAGCGTGTGTGTAATCGGTCACACTCCTGCGCCTGGGGCCAGACAGGTGGGGCTGGTGGCATGAGACTGGTGCCCCCCCCTCCACCCCGAGGGGCCAGAAGGCCCAGCAAAGCAGGGGGCTGGAGTAGCTCCCTCTGCCAGGCACCAGAGCACTATGGCTGGTGGCAGCTGGTCCTCTGGCCCTCCCCCACATCCTCCCCTGCATGAGCACCCCGCGGGCAGGCAACAGGAGGGGTGAGGAGGTCAAGAGGCAGGAGAGAATGGGTGGAACGGCGGCGACATGCAGGATAATCAGCTTTTATGAAGCGGAGAGGACACAGACAGAGAGAGACGGGAAACACTGCCCTGACACAATGCGACTGACTACAAGCCGTAATGAATTAACACATTAGCGCCGCGACCAGGGGCGTTCAGAGCACTCAGCTGCTCTTAAACACAAACCCACACTGGCACACTCCCTCACTCACACACACACACACACACACACACACACACACACATACACACATAAATCAGTCATAACTCATTAAAGCAATAGCAAGCACGCACTTATTAATTACATCAGTCATTTTGTGGATGGCAGATGCCCCTGAAAGCCATTGAGTGTGATGAGAGACTAAAAACGTCTCCATATAAACAGCAAAGAAACTTTTACTTAGCACTCAGAATAGATAACGACAGAGGTTAACTCTTAAAGGTACAGCCACACACACATACATAAAGACAAGACCATGCTATGGGAATCCTCTTGACCAAACTCAAACCATGTGTTCAATTATCATCAGCTCCAAATGATCTCCAATAATGCTTTAACTCTTTCTCTCACATCTCAGTCTGCCATCCTGTTTTTGCTCTCTGCTCTCCGTCCATCCCTATAATTCACGTCTGTGCGGTTTACTTACTTCCCTTTCTCACTCTCTTCCTCTCCATCCTCCTCTCCCTCCCTCCCTGACTTTTAACCAGCGTGAAGAGGCAGCCATGCATTCAACCATCAGACAGGCTGACATGGTCTACCCTCACACGCACACACGCACCACACAGGCAAAGCACGATGTTCCTCAACAAATACCTACCATATCAGGGCATCTTAAATTTGTATCCTGATACATGCAGGGGAAAAAAAAACCTCACATGACTGATTTGTATATTTTAAAAAATAACTAAAAGTTTGTCTTTTGGTTGCTGTTTAACTCCTTGAGAATATATCTAAACAATCCACCACAATGTTTTCATAAGCAGCTGCTTCAACATTTCAACAGCAATTGTGTTTCCGTCGTGACTTATCATCCCTGTAATAAAAAGAACCTTTTGGGATGACAGCTTTCATATTTAGAAATTAAAAACCTCTTATACGGTCTCTACCAAGCCATGTATTTGACATTTACAGTGACATTTTACATAGTGTATCTGCTTTTTGAGTATCCCTGGCAGATAGATTGTGTCCACAGAGCAGTGGTCCAGTGACAGCCCGGGGATGATGATGGCCCTGACCGAGTCCCTGATGGGGGATCCCATTCCTCTCTTCTCATCCAACAATCCCACTGAGCATGTCAATATGAAACTCTATCCCCCCACACTGGGGCCCCGGCTATCCCTCCCATTACAGGCAAGGCTGGCTTATATTGATAGGATGAGCCTGTAAACTGCTGCCTCTGTGTGTGAGAAGATGTATGGCGTGGTATAGAGAACAGTGTAAATTAGACTAAATCAAGTCTCCCAACAGTAAAACACATTTTCTCTATATTGCACTCAACGTGAGCGTGATTTAGTACACGACGTTTGTTGTATGTGGGTTGAGGGAAAGCGGGCCGTAAAGCTTTGTTTACCCAACTTTAAAAAATCCACAGCCTTGTAAATGTTGTCAGATGGCCGATGCCGGTGTCTTTCAGCTTAATACTACCTATATTAAATAGTTTAAATATTTCATAAGGGCGGGTTTTAGAGCGAGGGAGGGGAAATCGTTAGCCGCGGTAAAGTTTCATTAACTGGTCCCCATTTTGCTGCGAGGCAAACTCATCTCCTCTTATTGTAATAAAACAATCTCTCTCTCTCTCTCTGGGTGCTGCTATCTACTCATCTCCCTCTCTCTCCCGCCTCTCTCCTTCTCTTTTACATCATAATAATACACTACATCCCCTTTAAATGCACTATTACTTACCGCTGCCTTTTCATATTGTAACATCACGGGCACTTTAGCGACAATATAAAAGCGTGTCATTCATTATTCAGAAGCAGCCGGCCTCGTCCCCCTTTTAAAAAGTCAGGCGCGCTGGTGAAATTGATAACAGCGAAGAGACGCGCAATAAAAACGCAGCCCCCGGGTACCAAGCTGCAGCCCAGACCCCCGATTATGCAGATCAAGTGGTAATTTCTCAAACAAATCGCACTCTTTCACTCTTTTGTTGTCGTTTCTTTTTTGGACTTTTGGAATCAGGGTGTCAGCTTTTATATTGCCATGTGGAAAAAAACGAGGATTGATGCGCGTCTTAATTGTTCGTGTGGGCTGCAGGCGTTTCAGAAGCATCGTCTAAATATTTGGGCCTAAACGAGATAACCTCAAGGTTGCGTCAGTGCATGTGTGTGTGTGTGTGTGTGTGTGTGTGTGTGTGTGTGTGTGTGTGTGTGTGTGTGTGTGTGTGTGTGCGCGCGCGCGTGCGTGTCTGCGTGCGTGCACGCGCGTGTGTATGTATTTGTGTGTGGGCGTGTGTGTGTGTGTTTAAGTGGACTCTTGGCATCAATTATTTTTTACATTTCCTGCTGTAATCATGAAGCAATGAAATTACGTTTTCAACATTCTGACTATCAATAAATGCAGTGAGGCTGGTTGGAGCTTCTCCCGGTGGCTTTTGGGTAACCGGTGGTATCCCGGTAGGTCAGAGCTAATGTTTCATAATCATTGGATTACACCGGATTACTAACCCCCAACATCTGCAACCAGTGGGACCCCGTCTGCTGTACAGGCTGCAGGGACTGCCTTCACTCTGTGACAAGGGCGATACTCATTCATTTCCACAAAGCAGTTATTCAGTTGTGATCTACATGCCTCCTCCTATGGTCGTTTAATTGTTATACACAGATTAAATCAATCTAAATATCATTGTAGGAATGACGAACTCCGCCACAATTGCCGTTATTCTTGCAAATGTCATCAAGAGAAACATAAAAATGTCCACAAAGATGACAGCTATAAAAGACCAATTCTCCCCCATCAAAAGCCACCGGTGAGCTCGCATATGGCCGGGTGAACCAGCCAACATTCAGTCTGTCCATATTGCCAAACAAACACCTCGGGCCTCGTCCTGTCTCATATTGCTTCATAAGACTTTATTATAAATGGCGAGATGTGGATCTTTTTTCTTTTTTTAATGTATATTACCTTCTATAGCATCTTTGCATTTCCGTGTGATTTTGTAGCACGACCTCACCGTTTATAATTTATTATTACTTTATTTTAAGATAGTTTGAATGCAGATGAACATACAAATACGTTCGGGATGCGTTTTATATAATGTATGACAAAAACATAATAACAGCCGGTTTAAAATGTTGTCAAATTGACAGGATTACCCAAAACTAAAATGTAATTGTTCAGACATTAAAACACATGCCTACAAAACACGATGATTAATGAACAGGTTGAGCCGATCCTTTAAAAGCCTACAAATATAAACCTCGTTGTCACTAAATGAATATGTTGGACATTAGTTTGTTTAAGTACCGTAATGTGATAGCCGAAAGAGCCACCTGCCGCATCCGAACCCGACGCGCATTTGTCTGACAAGTTAGTGAAAATGTGATTATCTGGTCACTTTGGGCGCCCGTTACATTGAATCTGAGCGGTTAGCAGCTTCCAGAGCCCGGACAGTTTATCTGAAGTAGCCCATGGCCTTCCCTTGTCAGGTCATTTAATGTGGTGCTGGCTACCAGGAACAAATAAGGCCACGTTAATGCTTTGCCATGCTCAATAGGTGCAGCCAGTGGTCAATTAGGCTGCTGTTGTGTTTTAAAGACAAACGCGATGGGTGTCATGTGCGTAATGACGCACACGGAACGGTTTTATTCTGTCACAATAATCTCACACATGCCATATTTAATACGAGCTGCTGGGATGGATTATTGTGTAAATGTTTAATGTTTTTACATTTTGTTTATAGCTGTGACCATTTAAAGCTTTAAATAAATAACATATTGAGAGAAAAAAAACTTTAATATTTTGGGATTTCATCTTATACATCTAACATTGAGAAACAGTGCAGGGGAATGTTAAAGAAATGTAAAAGAAAAAAGACTATATATGTGTGATAATAAATAAATCGTGAACGATGAGAGATTCTAATAAAAATACAAATTCAGACCAACATTTCTTCCATTTAGTCACTCCTTTATAATACATCCACGATGAATATTTTTAAGGTTATAAAGCACTTCCTAACAGCTTTGATCCTGTCGTGCAAACTTATTATTTACGTCCATTCCACATGTGTCAAACGATAGAGCTCGAGGAGGTGACACAGACAGCAAGAGCAACGATGCGCACGTTGTCTCGCCTGAAAAGTGTTAATAGGCCAAAGCATCATTTCATCAGACCGAAGGTGTGCAAAAAGTTTTTCCATCTGATATAATTTGTCACGAAAACTTATATAGTGAAGATATTTATTGAAATGAGACGCAGACAGATGGGCAAACAGCAGTCGGTTAAAACGATTGCAATATTAGATGTTCGTCACCAAAGACGTCGACATCTTCAGTGATCCCTGGTGCGACTATTTTTACCTAAGACACTTCAATAACTATGAAGCTGTCGCGTGCTCCTTACTCTCCGTTATAATGACAAAAACATAAAATACTGGCTCACTCAAAAGGCATGGAGGTGCCATATTATATATATATATATATATATATATATATATATATATATATATATATATATATATATATATATATATATATATATATATATATATATATATCAAACAAGCTGACGCCCGTGGTTATGGGAAATATTGGTTATTGTGCCAAATTGTGGGCCTACCTCCATTAACATTCAATCAGTCATTCTGGTGCCAGCCAATGAATGGTGGAGAGGGATGGAGGAGGACGGAGCTGCTAAACTGAGCGTTTTGACGCGCAGAGAGGAGGACGGAGCGTCACATCTCTCCAAACGCCCATCAAACTTTCACCACAGCCTGTAGAGAGGACCCAGTCCTCTGACAGAGGCCTGTTAGAGACAACAAGGACACGCTGGCATCGGGGTAGACGGCCGGACAGCGATGGAGACACTACTGGCGATTACTTTTGGTACAGTTTGACCGTGCTGTGATTCTCCCTGAAAATATCCTGTTCCGTTTTTTCGTCCTTTTTTTGCGACAGAGCGACGGGGATGGAGCAAGCACCCAGCGCGCCGAGCCCTCCTCCAAAGCCGGCTCATCATGAGCCCATCAGCTTCGGCATCGACCAGATCCTGGGAGCCGGAACAGAGCCAGAAAACGGGCGCACGTCTGGAAGACAAAGTGGATCCGATTTAAGCAGCGGGGACGGTTATTACAGTTTAGGTAGCCCGAGCGGGGCCAGCGCGCCCTCATACACCGCGCTGTCTATCTCCCTCTCCGGCATAATGCCTCCGGCGGAGACCTCTGGTTCATACGGAGAAAGCAGGAGTCTGGGCAGCCGGGGAGTGATTCGAGTCCCGGCACACAGACCCATGACAGCCCCGGGACCCCCGGCCCCACATGTCCAGAGCGCTGTCCCGGGTTTCGGAGGACTGTGCTTCCCCTGGATAGGAAACCGGTTCGCCAAGGACAGATTATCAGGTAGACCAGCTGTAACATGACGGGTTCCCCTCATTAATAAGTTAGTATGTTTAAAACATTAGTAAATGCTGCTGAATCATTGAAGACACCCCTGCCAATGTGTAAGGCGTTTACAGACAACTGACATGTTTTAGGGTTAATTGGCCTTAAACAAAGACAAACAACAACAGGACAAAGTGTTTTTAGTGTTTAGTGTTGGAAGTGTTTTTAAATAATGGCGAATACTACATTTACAGATGATTATTATTATTATTAACAGTCTTGTGTCAGCGTCCTGACTTTACGTGTATTTTAGGAATTTAATATTGAATTTCTGCATCATATAATAAATACGAACGTATTATGCACAAGGCTCTATTTGTAAAGAACCAAACAGCATTGGTTGGTCATATTGCTGAGAGTGAAAATCAAGTTAAATAAATAGGCTAAATTGAGGCATAACTAAGAATACGCCTATTATGTTGTACAATAATTGACTTTAGAAATTACAGAGACACGTAAAATAAAAATACTCTCAAATAAAAAAATACTACCAAAAACACTCAAATGTGTGTGTGTGGTGTGTTTTCGGTATTTAATACAAAATGTTAAGAAGATGAACGGGAGCTTTTATCAGGCCTTGCATGTGAAGACAAGATAAATAGGCCAATAGAGCTGCTGTAATTAGCAGTGCGGATATTATCCGTATAAAATGAGTATTCGT
The DNA here is from genome assembly GCF_023055335.1 of Clinocottus analis. Taxonomy (NCBI): domain Eukaryota; kingdom Metazoa; phylum Chordata; class Actinopteri; order Perciformes; family Cottidae; genus Clinocottus; species Clinocottus analis. The sequence goes on from NW_027175821.1 coordinate 10,418,065, forward strand.
TTATTTCTGATAATTACATTGTTTTCAATGGGCTACCTGGCCAGACTAATATTTCACAATAAATTTCATCCCACATATTTCACATATGGCTTTACACAGTCTAAATAGGGAATTGTTGTCAAACAGGGCAGATATCTGTGATGTATGGCCTTGAATTTCCATACAGAGTGGGAAGTGAATTAGCCTGTTTGCTGCAGTAGAAACCCTCGTCTCAGTCTGTGTCTCTCTGCTTCCTCGCAGCGGCTCTGGTCCCGTTCGCCGTCACGCGGCGGATAGGACACCCGTACCAGAACCGGACACCCCCCAAACGGAAAAAGCCCCGCACGTCCTTCTCCAGAGTTCAGATCTGCGAGCTGGAGAAGCGCTTCCACCGGCAGAAATACCTGGCCAGCGCCGAGCGGGCCGCCCTGGCCAAGAGCCTGAAGATGACCGACGCGCAGGTCAAGACCTGGTTCCAGAACCGCAGGACCAAGTGGAGGTCAGTATGACGCGTCCACGTCGACGCGGGCAATACTTCACCTTTTGTTACGGCGTTTCGTCACACCCAGAAAGCCGCTAAAAGTTCCGGGTGTTTCAGTCGCACTGGTCAAACATCTAACTTTCCTCGTTCTCCACGTGACGCCTCGCGCCATTTCCTGTGAATTTACCCCAGAACCCAAAACAAAATTCATTTAAATCTGCTTTGATGTAGTTATTTTTCATGTATTCTTCTTCTTCCTCTTCAATTGAGTAATACAATATAATAACACATATATATTTTAAAATCGCCATTTCAAAATGACTAAAATGTAGTTTATTATTATTCAGCGAGGGCTACTGAATAACTATATTTTTTATTGAGCTAATCCTTTCACACATTGTGTGTTTTTTTTCTAAGAACTTATCACAGCTGTTTTATTCAGATTTTGGGAATGTTCACACTTGTGAACTATTTTCTCACTGTCCTTTATTCTTACATAACCTCGCGTTTTATCTATCTATTGATTAGTTTATTAAGGTTTCCCCTCTCCGTCATTATTCAGGAGACAGACAGCCGAGGAAAGGGAGGCGGAGCGTCAGCAGGCCAATCGCCTCATCCTTCAGCTGCAGCAGTCCGCCCTCCAGAAGTCCCTCAGCGAATCAGCGGTGACGGATCCACTGTGCGCCCACAACTCCTCCCTGTACGCCCTGCAGAACCTCCAGCCCTGGGCCGAGGAGAGGGAATAGACGCGAGTCACTACGCTGTCATCAATAAGCAGCTGCTCTGATCCCTGGGAGGATAAATCCATTAAATTAGACCTACATGAGGACAGTGGGACTTACTTTGATCCATGCAATGGATAAAAAAAAAATGTTGGAGCAGATAAACTGAAGAATGGGTCCCAGCCATTTGAGTGGACGGTTGGAAAAAATGGACCTGAGATGATGGTGAGTGATGTTTGTCTTGAAGCAGAAAGCGAACTTACTTGGACGAAATCTCCCAACTCACTTGGGCACAAATGCAAACAGAAAACATAACTTATCTTTAAAAAGTATCACCCCCCTGTGATTGTCCTCTTATGCTCTTATTATTCTGTGTATTAGAATAATCCGAGAAATGTATTTAGCCCATAGATCTGAAGGAGGCCATCCGTTCTCCACAGTGAGACATGAGAGTTTTTACTCTCAACCACAAACTTCTTATTCAAAAACTGACTTTGCAACGCTTTGAAAGGGTCGGCTCGGTTTTATTTAGAGGAAGAACTCCAGCCATGTGAAGGCCTACAAGACCCACAACCCAACACATAAACAATAGAGTCTACTTGCATACAAATGTTTTAAATAGAACTCCTGCAGTGTTCAAAAGATGGATTTACAAAAATGCAGATAAAAGCTGTTTCAGAAATTTTCTTTTAAATTGTTCTGGTGCTTAAACTTTCTTCTAATCTCATTTATAAATAGAACCCACTCCGACGACAATGCACCAGCACAATCACCTCAGGTGTGGTGTACTGCATAGCCCAAAAAAAAGTATGCCTAAAATGTTTCATTATACGGTAGAAATGCTTTTGACCGCATTAATAAAAGGGAGAGAAGTGAAGAAAATATGAAAGAGACCGTAATTTTGGTAATAAAGGGAGTGATGCATGTTTTGTGATGGTGGTGACGTTTATTTTTCTTTCATATGCACATTATCATGCTTTATTTGTGTGTCCTTTGGGATCGAGGCACACATTGTACAACTCTTTTTGTACTTTCATTGTATATGTGTAAATAACAATATAAACTGTTCTTGTGACTCTTTTTGCTCATGCTCTTTCTGATGGACCATAACAAATGACTTGGAGGTTTTTAATACGCAATAATTATAAGCTATGGAAAAAAGAATTGAGCGACAACGGAAAATATAGCAGACATGAATTCAAGTTGTTTCTTGCAAAGTTTATTGATAAATATATTGATTTTATACAATATTTTAATACACACATTATTTCATTGTGACAGTTTAAAGATGTCTATCTGTTTGTCTTCCTGTCTGTCACCTCGAAGTATGTCTGGGATTTGTATTCCACTATAGATAGCACAGTGATGGCATGATGGTAAATCATTTATACATCTGTATTTTTATCTTGCTCAATCTTCAAAAACGATGGCTCTTATTTGAAACATGGCTTCCATTCCTTCATAATCAGTGACAAGGTCTCTCTCGTCTTCGGTCTTACTCGCTCATCTTCCTCTAATCTTTCTCCACAATGCCTCCTTTCAGCTTCCCTCTCCCGTCGCTTCCTCACAGTGAAACTTTAGTCAACATTTTTAACAGAAGTGACGACAAAACTCTCCTCTCTGGCAGAAACACGGCCAGTTGAGCTGCACAGACTCGTGGTGTCCCGGAGATGAAGCTACATGTGAGAAAAAATACACTAATTTTCAGGCGAACATAAACTTCAGGACAACAAAACCACACAAACAAAACACGTGCATGTCCTTGTGTAACTCTCTGCAGGCCAGTAAACCTCTAAATTGAACAATGTTTCATGTAGAATAATTAGTTGCATCCAGTTTGACAGAAAGACAGACAGATAGTCAGAATCAGAAACACGTGGACAAGACTTGAATAATTCCACTCGGCTTTAAGAGGCCACAAATACGACAGTTAAATATCTACAGTAGAGTTGTTACAACATTGAAACACTGACGACACCGCTGGAACACACACAGTATAAAGAGGACCGTTGCAAGCTGCCACGAGACAAAAGACTGCAAGGGGCGACTTCAGCTCTGCAAACCTTCACTGGCCTGATGAGGTGGCTCTGTGAGATGTGACACCAGACATTGGCCTCCCATATGTATATGCACTGAGCTGAGTATATTGCCACAGAGTCTTTTACGGCACATACACGTTAAATAGGCCTCTGTCTTGCATGCTTTACAATATTGCTCACGTTTGTTGTATTCACATAGAAATTCATGATGAAAACAGCTATAATGTCCAACTGTAATGCACAAAGTATGCACTTGGTTGATCTCTCCGCTTCGGGGAATTCCAGTCCTGTTTGTTAATGTGGTTCAATTTACACGTTTCAGAAAAGTATTGAACCCAATGTGAAAGACTCAGTATATTTACACAATGCCATGCGGCGACAGCAACAAAGGAGGGAGATGAAGACGAGGTAAATGGTTACAGAGAGGTCAAATAAAGGGTTTGAGTCCAAAGGGCGTTTTCCAAACGTTTGTTGCCACGGATTGCCGCATGATGCCTTCCATGAAGTTTTGTGGCAACCGTCCTTCACAAGGCGACAACATCCACGTTTTCATTTCAGTGGCAAGCTATGCTGCTCCTTTTCTCTTGCATGTTCATGTTCATCACTTATGTCCATCTACGTCTATTCTTTTCTCTTCTCTTCTCTCGGTCGGCACTTTCGTCTGTTGCGCCGTATCTCCCTCCTCCTTGTTGTCTAGATTACGTTTTCAAAGAGCTGAAGAGACCTCATGATGTTTTCATCCTGTGCGAAAAAAATGTGAGGAGAAAATCATCCAACTATCACCATTAAACTTTTTTTACTGGCCACTAGAGGGCAGTAGCAACCTGTAAAGGGTTGGTTGGTGCTCTCTGTCGACAGACAAACACATTTTCTCAAAGGTGGCAAAGATCTTAATCAATAGTCACTATAGTGAGACCTGCAAAGGAAGAAGTTAAGCACGAATTCTCCAAAAACTAAAATAAATAGTAAGCACAATAGTGACTTTTTCATTTAAAAAGCTACAATAGGCATTTTTACCAGCAGACATTTCGTCACAGTAGGAAAAGCAGAAAGTGTTACTAATAACATTAGCAATGACTCTGATCTATAAATGAAATTCAGCTTTACTTCAATCATTTACAATTGTGCATTTCCTATTGTGACATGTCAACATGCTTTAAGTGAAAAAGGTCTGTTGCAGAGTTAAAGGGATCCTCAGGATTATGTCAGAGAGAAGCGAACTTCAAAGATGAAAGAAAAGCGTACCTCTTGACAAGAGATGATGAACTCATCCAGAGTGACCACACCATCTCTGTTTTTGTCCATTTTCTGTGGAGAGAAACACACATACTGTCAATCCATTTCTCAAAAGTGCCTCAGACATTAAGATATTAATACAAAATATAAATGAGTTTATACTCTTTTATTTGCTCTTTAGCCGTAATGGATGTCACAGCTCATGCTAAACCCCTTTTTCTTCTGTTTTTCAAAATGTAAAGCCTGCAATTAACTGGTGCATCTCTGTTTAGTCAATCATCAATTACATTTTTTATGAGACTGAACTAAAGGACTCCAATGTTCTTACCTGAAAGAAGGCGTCCACATGCTGTTTGGGTGCATCATTTTTCAAGACAGGGTAAGTGTACTTCCCCATCATGTCGTATATCGCTCTGACGATGTCTGTCATCTCCTGTGAAACAGAACACACACGCACATGTGCGGACACACACACACACACAGAGAGAGAGAAAGAGAGATGTGTGACATTAGCGTAAAAACACAATCAAAATGAGAATATGACCACAGTTGATGAACTAATAAAGATCCGGCATGCACACAGACACAAAGACAAACCTCTTTGTTGATGTATCCGTCTCTGTTGATGTCGTAAAGGTTGAAGGTCCACTGTAGCTTCTCAGTGATGGAGCCCCTCAGCAGGATGGACAGAGCTGTCACAAAGTCCTGATGGAGACCAAAAGGACAGAAGGAAAATCTAACATTGGAGAGCGAGTTCGGAAAATAAAACCAGAATGCTATTTGAATAGGAAGAATCAAGTGAACCTCAAACTTTATGGAGCCGCTGTGTGTAGTGTCAAATGCGTTGAACAGGTAGTGTGCATAGGTACTGGCATCTGCAGGAAGAAGAAGAAAATGCTTGTCAGTGCCTTTGGTAGAAAATATACGGGTATAGACTCGCACAGCACAAAACACACTCTCTCTTTACCTCCATGTGGGAAGAACTGGGCGTATATTTGTTTGAAGGTGTCCTCATTCACGACACCACTTGGACACTCCTGGAAAGAGAGGGGGAGGCAGAAAGAGAGGGGGAGGCAGAAAGAGAGGGGGGGGCAGAAAGAGGTGGACAGTGAGAGGCTTTAACAGATGAAGAGCGTGTTGATGCTATAAATCAAAGGATTCAACTGAGTTGATAGGGGACTGGCTTTTTGTCAAACCTCTAAAGTTTGTAGTTTATTATCATCTTATATCACCAAAAGTAGAACAGACTGCAGTTCCACACTCTGAACATCTGTCCAGGATGTCATTGTTGAATCTAGTTTTACAAAGAGCCTCAATTTCCATTCTACCTGTAACTTACGTTCTTGAAGCCCCTGTAGAGCACCTGGAGCTCTCTTTTGTTGAAGTTGGTTTGCGCTTCCATCTGGTCGAGGCCCTCTGGTCGATGGCACACCGTGGTCATCTCCAAGTCATCATCAGCTTTGTCTGAAGAAACATAAAGCAACATTCCTAAAAACACACAATGAAAGAGTGACACCGCAAAACAAAGGAAGTATAGTTTTACAAAGTAATATAGAGAAGATGAAAGTGGACATATGACCGGGGGCGGGGAGTCTGTGAAATAATATAAAGTTTGAAATATCTAATCAATTGGGAAAAGGCAAAAATAATAAGACTCAACTTTTAAAAGGGAAGGAGAGGTAGAGGTCAGTCTAACAGCTCCATGTTCCTCCTCTCACCGGCCCTATCATTAACAACTCATTACTCTCCCCGCTGGAGGGGAGGGGAGAGAGGACAAACCACTGACTCTGAGACAACACACACACACACACACACACACACACACCACGCACACACGCACACACAGATAGGCGCATAGGCTCATAGTATGATTGAACGTACCATAGAAGCCCATTTGTCTTCACGTTACTCTCACATATACTCCCTTAAGCAATGTAGGATGTAATTATTACACATAATATCATAACCGTGTATAATTTGATAGATATACTCGTAAAAAAACGGAATATGATAAACTCATAATGTGCAGCAGTAAAGTAATGCAAAAAAAAGTATTGGTGGTAAAGCAACCGTTTGAATAAAGAATAAAGTCTGAAAGCCTGCCACTGACCTGCTGGAATCTGTCCAGATGTGTTAGCTTTAGTGAGGAGTGTATGAGAGAGCACAAGTATCATCTTCTCCTGAATCATTATAGTTCGCTAAAAATCATAGTGTTATCGGAATGTTTTGGAGAAAAGACACTTGGGCATTTAGATGGGTGTCGGTCTAGGTTTCTACCTTTGTAGACCTCTAATTATCGTCATTATAAAAATCTAACTTACCATCCAAAGGACTGATTGGTGACCAAGTGTAATTCTCTCTCTCTCTCTTGAGCATTTAAATGCAAATTAGCATAATCAGTGAACAGAGCATTGCACCATCATCAGAGGATGTAAGCAGCCAGTGGTTTGAATGGGCCTGGCAGTCTTTATGTCTGGTGTCGATACAGCGAGCTGAAGCTTTTCTCAGGGCTCCTGTCCTGCTTTAATGAAGAGTCCCAGAGTGCAGTGCTCACACTGTCCTTGGCACTCCAGATTGTGAGACATCAACAGTCTTGAAATAGAAACATTTTTGTTTGTATCTGTGTGGCCTGATCATTAGTGCTTTGTAAAGCTTCATTACACAATACCTTCACATCCATTCTCTGAGAGAAGCGTGTTCATTGTGCAGGCAGAGACAACTTCCTCTCCCCGCTGAATTACACCGTAGTCGAAAGTCTTCCGATGGTATGCTTCTGCAGACCTCTTCATTCATATTCATGATTTAGAGGGTAACTGTGGTATCTTTCAACTTGGGGAAAACTATCTCTGTGACTAATGGGGCCAACAACTTTGGAAAATGGTTCAGTATTGAGTGAGAACGCTGCAGACGGCAGCTGCTACACAGGCTGCAGTGTGATCGCTGGAGGCAACTCCTCACCGGCAATGTGCGTCCACTAAAATTGCTTGTTTTTTCCACTAGCTGGCTCAGATTGTTGTTATAAGTGTCTGACAACATTATGGAAAGGACTCCACAGAGAATTAAAGTGCTCTTCTCTCACCTGTTGCTTATTGTGTCATGTGACTCGTTGCCTGAAGGTTCAGATCATTAAACTATGTGAATAAAACGTGAGACATCAGAAGGAGTCTTCTCAGGACGAAAAGAACGGATCAAGCAAAGTATTGCTACATTTTTCTGTAATAACAATCAATAACAATAAGAGTCTGACAGTGAAACAGTGAAAAACAAACTGTTTTGGTGGACCTACATTGATGGCTCAAAGAGTGAACGTAGGTTTGAATTGAAATGTCAATCATGTTTCATACCTTTGACCCTCTCATCCAATATCATACTAGTTACTCTTAGACGATGAGATTGGTGTCATTGTACATGTACAGACAAGTGATTTTAAACAGTAATAAACCACATTAAATACAAACACATATTATGTAATCCAGCAAGAGATTATGACATTGTGCCCACAGATGTTCTACATTGTGTGTGCATAATCACAACCGGATTTTGTTGAGTAGCTCAGCAGTCTCTCTTTATATAGCTCTTTTTTTTATAGCTCTCCTACAACACACACGGTCACACACGGTCACACACGGTCACACACACACAACCCATGAGGGCTATTTGTTTCATCACTCAGGCAGTTCAGTGTTTCTCAGTGGCACATTAGACCGGAGGTTCACACTCATGAAGGTGAGGCTATTCACACCCAAATCCCAGTGGTTTTCAGGTATGGCTTACTGTATGACACACACACACACACACACACACACACACACACACACGTGATATACATGCACATACTCTTGTAAATGCACTCGTAACACAGATCCTGATGTGATGCTCTTACATACTGGATCAACCATTGCACCTCCACTCCTACTTTAACTTAATTCATGCACTTGAAGGGTCACACCAGTGCATCTCAAAGTACAACGTATAGCTGTGTGAGAATCAGTTCATATTCAGGTTCAAATATTCAGGTTCAGATGAAACGTATGATGGTGTCCGATTTAATGAAACATGTATTTTTGATTTGGGGCCAAACTGTCTCTTTAATATTGTTTATGTCCTTTCACATTTCTTCTCATCACTGAACTTATGATCACTCCGGTTAGCAGGGAAAAGTTATTTCAGCATGTGCAAAAGTATGATATACAGTATGTGCATGAAGTAAAAAATACGATATAAGAATTCAAAGAAAAAAAACAGGCTTAAGTATATCTACCGTAAATTGAAATCACTGGTTTGAGAGTATCCATACATGAAGACATGCAGTACATTCATAACCTGGATTTTGTAAATTTCGAGTTGTGCAAAACATCCAAGTTAAAGTTGTGATATGATCGTGAGTTATTTGTTATTCATTTTAGTAACTATTCATTATTCATTTTCAGTAAAGCTTTCTGTATTTCCAGGCTCAGTTTTCTCGACATTGCAGTAAAAGTAATGTTTACTGAGTTTGTGAAATTTGGAACATCAAAAGTAGCAAATCAAATATGCAAATCCAAAACCAGCAAGTCTAGACTATGAGTAGTTGTCAAGAGGTAAAAATTCATTCCTCGCAGCTTCTAAAATATATTCTCAGTTTCTTTATTTGTTTTTTGTTCCTCGGACTCTCTTAAAATCCTACTCAAGGTTCCCACATAAATAATCTAGATCCTTTTTTTTAAATATTATTTAAAACACTTGCTCACAGCCATCGGTGAAAACAAGTCCTCGGTGCAACTTTGCCGGTGGTGTGAATACAGTGATCGTAGTGATAGTAGGACTGACTCACCGTCCACAGTGATGACTCCCAGCATATGCAGCATTTTGACGGCCCCACAGCACAGCAGAACGATGGCTATGGCATGTAAGCTGTTCTCGTTCTGCTCCTCTCTTTCCATTCTGATGGACTTCTTTCTTTCCACTGGCCTCTCGAAGGTGTGTGTCTCAAACTCACCTCTTATTCCTTTACTTCCTCCACTTCCTTAACTTTAAAACGTGGACTTGCTTTAGCTTCGCACCCCATTCTGACTACAATGAGTTTCCCTGCCTCTCGCTGAAGCCTTTAAACTTTCTACCCTGCCTTCTCCTCCTGTGAGATCAGCACTCGCCTGCCTCGCTCTGTTTCTGTCTCTTCTATCCCCCTGTCTCACAACACCCTGGGGCATCTGCCTCTCTTTTCCTGACCTCCGCATCAGTCCACTAACTCTCCTCCCCCGTCTCCCCCGCTCTACAGTCACTGTGTCCTTCACTCTCGGGGAACCGAGCTCGAACTTGAAGGCCGACCTGAGGACTCTGGAACAATGATAAACTCACCCTCTACTGTACGACCGCATGCGTTTGTCTTGTGACTGTGTGCGTGTGTGTCTGCGTGGGTGTGTGTTCATGAGCAGAACAGTGCTCTTGATTAATCAGCCCCATTAAGACACACAGTCCTCCCAAAACAACAGGAGGCTTAATTACACACTACAAAGTGACTTTTATAAATAAACCAGGCTGTGTCCTTTTAAAATGACTTATTTTATAATGTAAACAACACTTTATCTAAATCAGTATTTATGAAGACACACAGTGAGATAACAGGACCCATCCCCTTTATATTGTCCAAATATTGAGAAGTGTCTGACGGAAAATAAAATACTCACACTGCTATAACCTACAGGTACCAGCGGGGGGCAGCAGTGAATAACACAGAGGACAACAGTGTGCATCGAGGCGTCTAATGAAGACGTGTTGTACATTTCATTACATGTGTTACGTCAACTTTAGCTGACATGTTTAGTCGTTTCATGATAAAGCTCAGAAAATGAGAACACAATGTCTATTTGTCAAATTAAATGTACCATGTTCTTTAAAATGTGAAGCATGAAATGATAAAATAAACATGCAGCGTGACCAGAGGGCTCTCCTTCATGGTCCTAATGTGAATGTGAAGAGGAGCTGTGATTGCACGACGAGGTGAAGTGTAGCCACGGACTGGCAGGCTGCATGGGGCTCTGCTGCTTCAAGAGGGTTCAGAGTCTTCAAGGCGTTAAGTACTGTTCTGGGATTAAAGTGGCACGCCTGGGTAAAATCTAATTTAGTGGGAGGAGAAGCATTACATTTAGTCTGCCAGACATTCAAAAGATGCTCAGTAGTGTAAACCTCACTTGGATGATAAAGTGTATATTGTGTTTTTTCACGTCTCCCTGTGACCAATCAGCAACATGTCTGTCTTCATGATCAGAGAACCAGACTGCTCAACACTGACACGCTCACACCTTCATTTACCAAAAATATGCTGGTGAAGCATGCCAAACAGACTGCTTTTTTGTCCTTTATCACACTATAACATACATTATATATATATATATATATATATATATATATATATATATATATATATATATTAATCCATAATCCAAGTGGTAGCAGCAGGCTGAGCTGAAATTGAATGCTATCAGGTCAATTGAGTGAGCGCTTTGACTTACAAACAAACAATGCATTCACTTCAAACTAAGCTCGCAGGGCCCTTAACCCACGGGGCCGGGGCCTGTTCTGTAATCCATTCATGGATAGCATCAGTGGATGACTCACTCCTGCTGTCCTCTACAAGTTTCAGTTTTAAAAATGTACAATTTTTAAAACTGAAACTTTGAAACTGACTGCAGCGCAAGAGACATTTTTTCCAATTGTACTTACTATTTCAATTTGTTTTATTGATTATAACCTGTAGGATCCGTGTTCCAAAACAAAATCTGTAAACTTATTCAAACTTACCAAAACCAAAAGAAACAGCGACATTGAGAGTTACACGTCCAATATTACTACACAAACTAGTATCAGACATGGAGTTTGACAGTGAGTAAAAACCCCTGAACCATTTCTTTCAGAGCTTGTTAACAGTATTCACCGACAACCTGAACTGTCAGTAAAGAAAAGACTGTCGCTCTCCCCAACCAGCACTGTGTCACAAAAAAATACCTCCCACGTCAAAACACACACTCACTTCAGTCCAGAAACAGGATTTAACTCCTAACTTTCCACAAACTACTGCTGGCTGTTAGCTCTCATTTCACCTCCATCTCCTCCTATATTTTGATGCCTCAATTTCTCTCTCACTCCACCATGCTCTCTCTCTCCTCTCATGCAATGTCCTGTAATCCTTGCCAGATGTGTCATTTGCATAATCTGAATTAGCCTAATCTGACATCCTGGCGGCGATGGAGAGGACTCGCTCGTCCCGGCCTCATTAAAGGCGGGGATCGCTCTCCAAGCAGCTCTACTGGTCGAGGGCTCCCTGCTGGATTGGGGGGAGTATCTTGAAAATGGATGCAAAAAGCTGCACAACAATTCAAGCTCTCATTCTGGGATGCATTGTTTTCCGCAGTGGACACAGGGACAATCTCTGAGTGGCCTTTGGGTGGTTCACTGAAAGTCCAATGACACGCTCTGCTTGAAAACACACACAGACACATTTTGACATGCAGATAGCCACATGCATGCACCCTCAAAGAAAACAAACATGAACACATTATTTCAAGGGTTATAGATGAAATATCAAGCACGAGTGTGCATAAAAGAGTGTATACTCCCATGCTTGCATGCTCACACATATATCTGTTCGCTTACTAACCCTCAGCCTGTGAATAAGGACTGATGTGCTGGAGGGTGTTTGCAGTGGTTGTGTGATTGTGTGTATGCAAGGCGGAGACACACACAGAAATCCACATGTCGACTCCTCGCATGTTACTGCACCGCTGATTATGTTTGAGAGGAGTGAGTCAAATACAGCTCATATACACGTAGGTAGCAGCGTGCCAATATTGATTTTTGAGTAAATACATGTCTAATCTGCAGAAGTACACACACAAACACACACACACACACACACACACACACACACACACACACACACACACTGCCAGATGCCAAGAGAGGAGAATGACGAAATGACTTAATAAGCACTCACACCAGCTAATGGGAGCGTGGGTGATGGAGAGAGGGCACAAATTAGAGAAGGAATAGAGGCATAAAAAGAGAGGAGAGGGAAGAGAGGTATAGAGATGAGGTTGCCAAGAAAAGCAGATTGTGGCGTTGCCATGAGAGAGTGTGACGGGGGAAATTAGAAGTAAAGATAAGGAGAAACACGTGGAGCAGGAGTGGGAGGGAGAAAAGGGGAATCAACAAGGAGAGGAAAAAGCAGCAGAAGAGAAAAACATGTGAAACAGTGAGGAAATAAAACAAAGAAGAGGTAGATGGGCGGGGAAGGAGGAAGCTGAGAACACAAAGAAAGCAAGATAAGAGAGGGAAGCAGAGGAGTGACAGACAGAGAAGGAAGAGAGACAGATAGACGATTGAGACAACATTGCTGCAGGCAGCAGCCTAAGTGAGGAATTCAGAGATACGGGGGCTGAAAGAGAAATGAAGAATTCAGCAGGGAGGAGAGAAAAATGCCAGGTGAGAATATTGCTGGATAGATGAGTTGTCGGAGGTCACGATGACAGATGTGAAGGAAAACAGCAGCTAGCCTGCCGGACAAAAACAAGGCAAACAAAACAACAGGTGGGAGAAGAGTATAGACAAAGAGAGGCTGTCG
>NW_027175821.1:10436120-10448620 GCF_023055335.1 Clinocottus analis
GGCAGCAAACGCAGAGATGGGAACATATTTAGTAGTGAAAGATGAAGGAGGATAAGGAGGAAACACACCAGGAAAGCTTCCAGCTGGAGATTAGAGTGCGATTCAGAGAGCGGAAGAAAGAGAAAGAAGTGGATAACAAGAGCTAGTCGAGTGGGCGAGTGGCATCACAAGAAAGAAAAGGGAGAGAAGAGCATGATTGGTACATGCAAACACTACATTTCCAGAGAAGGGGATGGAAGAACAAGAGAAAGAAGTGAAAAAAGACAGGGGAGCAAGCATGAGAGAAAATGAAACTCTAAATATCTTTATTAAGAATAAAACATTGAGTGGAAGCTTCAGAAGATCATCTCACTCCCTCAAAGCAGCATTTTCAGACTGTTAACAATGCTAACGCAGAACATATCCTAACCGTGCCACTCTACAGTTATAGATTATGAATCTGTCCTGTAGCTGTATGACGTGGTCTTGTCGTCACACCAGGCTTTGATAATTACTCATGAGGGGTGGACCGAGAAGAACATTTAGGTATCCATTAGGTATTGTAAATCAATACTAATATCTACAGCTGTCCAAATGAATTCTCACACAGACACTCATCTGTATCTTTATTAGTGGACGCAAGCTAAACCTCTTGCCGGCTCCCATCACATTATGAAAGAGGGAATAATTAAAGGAGCCTCCGCTATTGATCTGTCATCAGGGAGATAGGGATAAGAGTAATAGAGGGGAGGGAGGGGGGACTAAGTAAGGACAAACATAAATGAAGAGAGTGAGGAATAGTGATGGACATGAAGAGAGGGGAAAACAATGCAAAGTGAGGGAAAGCAGGAGATAAAGTTTAGATGGGTGATAGAGAGTGATTAGATAGAGAGAATCGATGAGACTCGGAGAGAGAAAAGGGAGGAGGGCAGAGTTTCTGCACCGCTGTTATTCTCAGAGCTAGTTTGGCAAGGAACGTGACGCCTTAGTACACACACACACACACACACACACACACACACACACACACACACACACACACACACACACACACACACACACACACACACTGTCAGAATGAAGGAGGCATTCTGATTCCTGATTCAATAGGTTCAAAGAGTTTTTTTCCCTGCAGGATTGAAACAAGAAGAACAGAAAGAGCTCAAAGGGACAGTCAGTTAAATTAAGATGCTGAGAGGAGTTTGAACAGCATTGGGCAGTTTCAGACCCGGAGCAAGTGATCATATAGCTGCCGCCATGCAACGATTGTAAACAAAGCTAAATTGTAATATTTTGTATTTCTTTCCTGCTGTGTTGCCTTGATTGTGTAGAAAGGAACATGACACCTATCAAGTGAATAACATAACTGTGAACCATGACTCACTGGCCGGATGTTTATGGGCACAAGGATGCATCACGCATTATTTACAGCAAAACTACAAGCACACACGCACACATCCTTAGTCAGATGACGTACTTATTTTAGTCAGTGTTATTTCCTGTGTCACATTGTTCTGTAAGCAAAACAGTGGCGCAGTGAAACAATCAGAAACACAACATACTGTTTGAATGTCAGCGACATTTCGTCTGGCACATTCATTCAAGATCTTTTTGGATCTAACAGATAATTGAAGCGGCTCATCTTCTGTCCTTCCTTCTGTGACAGATTCATATTTCTCAGAAGCCACAGACTCTGAAGTGTAGATTCACTTGGCAACACGTAGACCTCTCAGTAGGCTAGTAGCTTGTTATTTAAGAATACAACAAATAAATGAAAACCCTGCTGATCTGTGTGTCATTATTGGATTAGTTATTTTCTGTTCCTGTTGCCCCATTTAAAAGTATTAAAAAAAACAATGTTTTTTCAGGCATGAAACATTTCCTGTCGGGCTTAATTAGTGTAATGAACATGTAGATATTTATTACTAATTTGTTGTGTTTGCATAACTTCCTCCCCCAATGTGTATATTACACAGACACTGTACAGGTTGGAATGAGAACGTACGCTAAATAAATATAGAACAACATAACACGTCTTTGCAATCTGAAGCAACGGCTTTGGGAATGTATTTTATGTGATTTTGTTTTACTCAGTGGATCACTCGAGCTATAATAACTATATGCTCAATGGAGAGCTTGTTTACCTTTAATGTCCACTAACTGCGGAAAAGAGAACCATTTTGATTCAATTCAAACACACTGAGATTTCAGTTCTCACATGAGTTGAATGCTACTTTGACAACATATACAATCAAGTCTCTTTTCAGCTGTCACATTAACTTAGTTCAAATCATGTGCGTCACTGCTGTCATAACTGTTCATACAGGCCTGACCATAAAGTCAGAGCTAAATAGCTATCTATATTCATCATCTGCATTTCTCTCATTGGCTTCAGTATTACAAAGCCCTGAAGGCAAACACAGAGCTGAGCTGTCGACAGAGATAAATTGCATGGAAAATATTGTTTATCTTTTGAAGAAGCAAGCAACGTATCAGCCTGCAAATATTATGCAAATTAGGTATCTTTATTTATGCAATATATTGATTTTTTATTTATTGAAATTCTCCAATGTGGATTGGATTTTCAACACTGAAAGATCAAACGCTTACAGAGAATCTTAAATGACGGGCAGGTTTTTAAAATGGAAATCATGCTTCCTGTGGAAATCTAGACTGGAGTATAAAGAAATATGAGATATGAGGTTATAATATCATAATTCCATCATTGCATGCCCATACTAAGTCACACAGGAACACACACACACATGCTTTGGGCATGGGATTAGTCAGAAACCCATTTCCATGTTGCCATGTGCCTAATAACGCTCTTTTGCTGTCCTAATTGGCCCTTTTGGTGCACTTCTTTTGATGTGCAGGGATAAGATAGAGGGCTGGAAACTGTAAAGCCTAACAAGGAAACAGGGCACCTCTCCAGTCAGCGCTTAAGCCCTGCAGCAGATAGATACATGGAATCAAACACACTTGTTCTCCAGCAGACCCACATACACGCACACAAACACACATGTATATTTACACGTTCTACCGAGCCCAAACTAAAACTCTACATGAAAGCAGTCGGCCAAGGCTATCTTCTGGGCAAAAAACTCTAAACACATAGAGATGTAAAGGTTCGAGAGAGCGAAAAAGACAGATGGAGAGAGACAGAAACCCTGAGATAAACAGCAGAGGCAGACGAATAGCCATAGATCAAGAAGAGAGCAGCTCGGGAAAGAGAAGAGAAATACTTGAAGGGATGAACACATAAAAGACAAAATGAGGAGGTGAAATGAGGTGAGAGCGGTTAAGACAAAGAGAAAGCGGGTGAAAATCCACTTGACAGAGCGAGAGAGTACAGAGAAATGAAAGCAGAGGCAAAAACAAATGGAGCAAACAGACAGGGAGATGAATGTGCCGGCGAGGTGGAGGTTTTGTAGTTTATAACATATCCGCTGGGACATATTTCACAGGAGCAGATTAGTTTGTGCACAGTGACAGTGGCTATATTTCCTTTTTTTGCCCCAGATGACGACAGATACATAGATAAACTCCTTAACGCCAACCTACTCGGACATTGGCTAACACCTCTGCTCCCATCTTCTCTAGTGGGAAAGCTACAGCTTCATGTTGGACACAATATCAGTCTGGCTGGATTTAGAAAGCTGGTACACCAATCAGTTTTTACAGCAGCGTTCATGAATTCAGTCAAGTGCTCAGGGATTTTGAGTTGGAGACAGGAAGCATTGGGGATCAAACCATCAACCTGTTCTACCAGAAGCACAACTTTATACATCATCGAGGTCACCGAGGCTCGGACTGCTAGGTTTTTATGATAGGTATACAGCAGATGTTGTGAAATAATTGCTTAAAACAACTATACTTGCAAATATATTGATATTACCAAGAAAACCTGGTCATTCTTGTATGTGGGTGGTTGTTGTAGTGGATGATCTTGTCGTTACTTCAAAAACCATTCAACAAGTTGTCGTTTTTACATCAAAAACTTGAGGAAACTGGACAGACATCTGGATTCAGGTAACTAGTAGATGTAACTAGTGGGCTGCTTGTAGTTCAATGGCATATATCCCTAAACAGATATCATCAAACATTAGCTCCAGGGCAGTTAAACTGTGGCCAGTAATGCCGGCTAGTTGGTTTCTAGCTGGCTAATCCAAGATTAGTTCAGTCCATCCAATGATAGACTGATAAACTTTCTGTTGCAAAAAGGATTGAAATTCATGTTAAAATGAGGTTGTGCTGTTCAGTTTACAGGGTATTTAACCTTGGTTTACTTATAATACATTTAGTACTTTACAGAGCTCTTGTAAAGGCCATGTGTTGTCTTTGATCTGTGGGTTACACTCGTTGTCTTTTTGCTTCTTTTAGTTTGTACGCCCTGTGACATTTTGGAGAATAATGCAGCACACAGCGCAGAGAAAGGGAAAGAAAGAGGGAAAGTTATGGAGATGATAAAGAAGAAGCAGGTAGTGCCCACTATGCTCCAGATAGGATTAAGGTAATGCCCTGTGCTGTTTAACACAAACATAACAAAGACCTCAGCCAATTCAAACACTGTCATTCCCACAGAGAAGTACGATGTTGCTATTACAGGGAACCCTGGAGGCTTCAATATCAACACAAACTTAAATTGTCATAATTATTAGTGTCATCGTATTATTTTAAAATATATAATTGTGATACATAGTTTGTTTTATTGTTCTCTACAGTTTGAGACACTTTTCCATAAATCAAATCACAAATATTAAAATAAAGACGGCATATATAATGTTCCTCTTTTACTTCCTTACTAAAAAGGACGCACAGTGAATACAGAGGTCTGTGTGCTGGTGTAAACTACAAAATTTGAAAGATATGAACGGAGCACACGTTTTTGTATAATTTTGAATATTTGCGCTAACGTAGGATATGAAGTCACTCCATGTCCGGAGTGGTCATGTTCGGACACCGGTCTTTTGGATTTTCTCGACTCACTTTGAAAGTGAGACTGCATTGTACAGCATGTTTTATTTACCCTGCTCAATTCTGTATTCTCAGCAAGTTAATCTCAGCTGGCAGTTACCTCATGTTGGCGGGTGACCAAGGACGGGCCAACCTTTCATACAAAATGAATCCTGCCCTGCTTTCATTAGGACACTTTTTATAACACAGCAGCAGATGGTGAAACTCGTACACACATTTACTGACACTCACACTGCAGCCTCCTGAGGAGCAACCTCGCCTCCTCTCCTCAACTTTTCGCAACGTTTCACTCCCACTTTTACGCATCTATTGGCCCCCTACTCACACTTCAAAGTGGCTGCTATTTAGAGTTTACCCTAACGAAAGGAGTGTAAAATGGGCTAAAAATACATCTCAGTTGCTTTGTAAGCACTGCTGCCTTCTCTAACTGTAGTTACTTTGCGAGAGGACAACACGGCTCCCATGTGTGTCTTCACTGTTCCCTCAGTAATCTTTCTATATGTTCCAAATTTTAGGCTCCATCTTGAAAATGTGCGACATCTGTTCAGCACAGATCTGAAGTATCTGCTGAGAGCTGTTGCCGTGCAATGAACTGATGCACAAGTCTGGAATTAATATAAACAACCCACGCAGGATGCTATATATGCCTGTATTTATAACCATTCATAGGGTCTCCAAAGGGTTTTTACAGCTATTTAGAATACTCCACAGTGAATGTAGTGTTTGACAGGTAAACCACGAACAATAGAGACAGATGTTTTACATGGTGTCATGAGTTAGTTTCCCACATGTGACAGTGTGTCAAAACATGATCTGACTCCTGTTTTTGGTCTCCTCAGTCCCGAGGGTGCAGCTCTGTGTCTGCTGATGACAACCATCAGGTTTGAG
Source organism: Clinocottus analis (assembly GCF_023055335.1). Taxonomy (NCBI): domain Eukaryota; kingdom Metazoa; phylum Chordata; class Actinopteri; order Perciformes; family Cottidae; genus Clinocottus; species Clinocottus analis. The sequence goes on from NW_027175821.1 coordinate 10,441,965, forward strand.
GTCAACAGACACAGGAAAGACCATGGCCAAAGGCTGGCGGATTACACATTGATTTACTGCACACACGCACCTCTGCCACAGCCGCCACACAACATACACCGAATGTTTGACCCCATTACGCCCTCTTACGTTTCAGGGGGGGATTTTGCACATCCATATTTATGTCCATGAACACACATTCACGTCACACATGTCAGTGCAAGTTCCTCGTGTCGAACAGTCGCAGGGCAGACAGGAAGCAGGTTGGTTGGAGAGCACACAGAGGTAAATACCACCACCTTTTATAGACATGCCCAATGACACGGCTGTAGTTACAAGAGGACACACACAGATAAACAGACAGACATGTTCCTAAATCCACTGGGCAGATGGCCTGGAGATTGCATCATAAACCAATGATGAATAAAAAAAGATTGCCAACTTTACATCCCCGCTCTGCATACGTCCAACCATAATGCACTTCTTGTGCAAAATTCATGACTCTGAGAGCAAACATACAAGACTTTGTAATTAAGGCACAAACTTGCAACATGACAGGTGATCTTCTCATATGACAGTCACATGCATGTGAACACACGCACGCGCACACACACACTCACACACACGCACACTCACAGACACAGATCTTGAGTGTGATTGAGAGAGACATTTTTATAATTTAGGGAAAAATATATTCTTACCTTTGCGGTAGTTCACCTGCTTGGTTTGCATGGAAAAGGTTCCCACCACGAGACCCATGGTGACTTCTGGCTGCAGACAGGTTGAGTGTGCTTACGTGTGTGTGTATGCGTCTGCCCGCCTATAATCGAAGTGTCCTAGGGAGTGTGCGTAAAGTAGGTGTGTGTGCTGTAATTAAGTTATTCCATCAGCCAGCAGTTTTTGCAGAAGGACCGATATCACATCACATGCTGCTTCACACCCACGATGCTCTGCTGCTTCTGCTCGAGGGTGTGTGCTTGTGTCTGTGTGAGTGAATGAGTGAGTGGGTGAGAAAGAGAGAGGGAGGATGTTTGGGAGAAATAGAGAGAGAGAGAGAGAGAGAGAGAGAGAGAGAGAGAGAGAGAGAGAGAGAGAGAGAGAGAGCGAGAGACAGAGAGAGAGAGAGAGAGAGAGAGAGTGAATGAAATAGCTGGCGCACATGCACTGGAGCTACCTCTACGCTGTCACCGAAGCTGCCTATTTCCGTTCTGCCTCTCTCTACCATGCAGACCCTCCCTCTTCCTTCTCTCCTCTTACCCTCGCTCTCTTTCTCTTTCTCTCTCTCTCTCTTTCTCCCAGTGTCATTCCATCAATTTCTCTGTGCCTCTTTACGTATCTTGCCTCTCTCTGGCTCTGCTTCTCTCTGCTCCCTCTCCCCCCTCTACTATTTGTCTCAGTCTCTTTGTCTGTCTGGTGAGGAAAAAGGGATTAGACACTGTTGCACAGGAAAAGACAGGGACAGAGGGATGGAATGGTTGAGAAGGGTGAGTAAGAGGAAAGGAGAGGAAGACAAAACTCAAGGGATATTGGGAGGGAGAAGGAAAAGGGAATGAGACATTTACGAGAAGGAAGAGCAGAAAAAGAGAGGAGAAGAGATTGAAGAGAGGGGAGGCAAGGGAGAGAGTGAGGGTGGGAGGGAAGGGGGTAAAAAAAGAGACAAAGAGAGATAAAGAGTGCAAGAGGTGAGGGGAGATAAGGGAAGGCTAGACTGATATATCCCAATTTACTATTCAGCAGGCAAACGGTCTGACTGTGGAGAGTACGCATTTGCTTTATCTCTACATGGATGAGTCTGACATGGGGCGTGTGTCTGCATGTATGTAAGTGTGTGTTTGTGTTTAATTATTCTGCTAACGTGTGAAAACACCGCCTCGCATATGTCAGGGCTGGCATCAACGTGCTGGACATGTTTCAGCTGTTGAGTCTGCTGATAAATCCATCACACGGATACACAATTAGGCCAAGATCGGACAATGCAACCAGGGGAATGACGCCGGTCCCCCTCACACATGTTCCCCTCTGTCAATCACTATTAACCTTTTGCTGTCCTCTATATGTTACGCCCCACGGGCTGCAACAACGCCATCGACTGCAGCTCCTATTGAAATTCCTCACATGGCTTTAGTTAGGAAAACAATTTACAGCCGAGCCATGGCTGTGGCTGAGCTGAGGCCATCAAGGCCATGATAAAGCCATTAGGCTGTGGCATTTATTAAAAGCTACTGGCTGAGGATCAATAGAGTAAAAACAAGAGAGAAGGAGAAGGTGTTGAATGGATGAAAGAAAGAGAATTAGGAAGAGAAGAGAAGCAGAGAGATACAGAAAATGAGGAAAAGGAGCACTTTAATGGCATGAGACATTTGTGGGATATGCAAGAGCTCACCACAACACACACACACACACACACACCTCCTTTTTCTCCGATTCTGCCTTTACAGACAGAAGCAGATCTGGCAGCAGCTTCCTATCCTATAAAATCAAACAATAACAAACACATTTCACACACCAGCACAGATGCACACATACAAACACCCACGAGTCAAGGTGGCATTATATCAACAGAGAGAAAACAGGTTTTCTTAAATACACACTGAAGCAGCGACACACTGAAACGCTGATTCAATTCTAAAAGCTCGGCTGAACAGACAAGATAAGACTACGTGATTCGCTGTAGTGAGGATGTTTAACTTCTGAGGAGGGGTTACATACACATCTCACAGTGGAGGGAAAGCCTTTGGTTGATCAAATATATTAGAAATCTTCTGGATAAACTGAAAAACCCGAAAGTGGTCAAGCTGAAAAAAGAGCAAAGCCAAAAACAGAACCTTGGTCTATAAGTGGGATCTCTGCTTCCACCCTAAAGATAGCTATAGAAAATAAGACTTGGGTGGTGGCGTCACTTGTTTGACACTACAAGGGTAAAATGGCATGGACCCTGTGATCCTGGGAGCGAAAGTGCATTGGAAACAGACGACATCAGCTGTCTGCAAACATCGCTGAACAAGAGGTCACAACATCAAGAGGTCAAAGTCAGCGGCCAGGAGTCAGAAGAGGGGAGGAAGATCAAGTAGGATATTAACATTCACAGTCAGACAGAAGGCTCTACAATCTGTACTCAGCGCATTACAGTGAAAACAGAGAGAAAGTTCAGACTCTTTATTTGTATTTGCTTCCTTATTGATTTCCTTTAAAGGACAATTTTGATGCAGGTAATCATTCATTTATTGTAGGGAATTTTACTCATCATATATGCTGAATTGTATTTTTTTTCTGTATTATGTATGTACTTATGTTAGCTTAGAAGCGTGAATTATTGAGTTATCGCATATGTAATAGCATTTATATTAGCATATATAATAGCATATTTATATATAATAATATCTACTGCAGTCAATCCAAGGGTGACTCATATTCATCAGTCTTTGAAGTATCCGGCTGATAAACACACACAGACAAAGTAATTGAGGCATTTATGTCTGGATGGTTTTAACAAAGAAAAATAGAAAAATTGCTTTACAGATCTGCACTTTCAGTTTAATAGCACTAAACAGCAACAGGTTCACCACATTAGGCCGAGGGCCGACCTCTTCCAGGACATTAAGCCTGACATCCTCTGTGCTGTGACACAGTCCTGTCCGAGGTGCTGTAGATCTCCTCTCTCTCATCCTTTATTAACCATTACACAATGGATACTTTACTATAGAGATGGCTGCCAGGATGAATGCATGGCGGGTGAGGGAAGAAAAGGACAGGGTTAGACAGAAGGACTAGAAAGCATTTGACAGCAGAGAAAGGGTGTGTTGACAAGCAGAGGAAATGTGGCGAGCAGGCAGTGAATAATAAATTGGTGGTCAGTCGCTGCCCGGTCTTATCAGGCGACAGCTGGATGGAAACTGTCATAGTGATGACCACACAGGAGAGACAAGATGAGAGTAGAGGGTTCGGAGGACAGCAGGGAGGGAAGGAAAGAGACAGCGAGGTAAGAAAGTGAGACAGGGGAGCAATAAAAAATAATAACTACAGGAAGGACGGAGAAGAGAGTGAGACTGCAGTGGATAATTTGGAAGGTAAGATAGATGGGAGGAGGTTAGGGAGGGAAAGGGGAGAAGCAAATTAGAGCAGAGAACTGGTAGGACAAAGTAGATAGAGGGGAGATAGGTGAGGAGGGAGGGTGTAGATGGACGGAATGAGCGAGTGGAGAAAATGACTGAAGCAAGATGGCGGGACAGAGAGATGTACAAGGAGGAAAAACTGCACCTGACTCAGACAAGCTCAGTGTCGTCGGAGTCATCTGAACAAAGATTTACTGGCGTACGGAGTGGAGGAGACAAGCTCAACATCCTGACAGAAGGACATGTCATGCTGCTGAGATCAGCTGCTGCAAACTTACAAAGTCCAAGCTGTGCAACAAGGCCTGACTACAATCAATGTGCAGCCAGTGAGCCAAAGCTATTTTTACAAACGCTGACACAAATCATCTGAAAGGATCATTTCACTCAAACTACAGAAAATAAAACTTTTATCAGTGTTAAGCTATGTTGCTGTTGTGGTTTTGTTTATCCACATTTTGAGATTTCTGTTGTGAAGCCAGTACAACCAAGGTTAATGGAATTTTGCTTTTGTGGTAAGACACTGAAAATAAAAAATCAATGGGATTACAAGGGCCATCATGCAAGGTACCGCATGCCCATCAGGACTCTAACTAATCACTCAAATCCATTCACCCCAGTAGGGAGCAATTTTTGAGGTGAAGTGTCTTGCCCAAGGACGCATCAAATTGCCAATTCTTTGATTGAAGGACGACCCTGCTCACCACTGAGCCACGGCTTTTGTATTCATGTCCAGTCCTAACGGACCGATCTTGGTAGCATGTGTTGTGTTTGAAAGAACAAGGACATGGGTGGGTGAATTTGGACCGTTTTGAGCTTTCTTTTCCATGACAACAGTCTATTTCTCTCCTCAAGGCCACGCCCACAGCTGCTGTGTTCTTGTCCCACATTGAATCTCTCAGGAAGACTCTCTGCTATACGCCACATACTTTATGTCACCTGTCAGGATGTAAAAAACTCTTTGCAGCCAATATCTAAGTTACTCCCTCTGGTTGACTCACAGATGACACACAGAGTTAAAACCCAGTCAGCTCAAGATGAACTTGCACAGGACACAAGCCAGTAAGGAACACACTAACACCAAGCTGTTAACCATTCAGCTTGTGTGAAATATTTACTGTTTGACTGCCATACATGTTTAACAGACAGCATACATGAGCCCTGTCACTTCTATATGCCTAGATACAGACAGTTAGCACATGACACACACCAGAAGGAAAACGCAATCTACATTTTTGCTAACTGCAGCTAAGTCTTATTTCTTTTTTTTAAAGTACCTAAATACAAAGACCTCCATTGACTCTGCCCCTCTGTGTTTCACTTTTTTCCCTCCTCCGCAGATAAAGAGTGATGGAAGTGTTCATTTTATGCAGCATGGGGATTGATTACAGAGCTAGGGGGCAGAATGGTGTCCTCTCCCCTTAGAGCCTCGTCCATATGAATTATTATGCATTATATTTCGTATTAAACATGCACTCTGTGTCCTCTATGGTGCATTAAAAGTGATATGATAGCTTTTTTTGGTGCTAAGCAGCAGCACACACACACACACAAGTGCATACACAGGGAAAGGCACACGCTCACACTAATATGGACATCAAAGCTTGTGTGCACAAAGATACACACATGCTAACTTGCATATGTACAAAGAGTGCAATCATGCACATACACACACATACACACTTCTTCCCAGCTATCTGTTCTCATTTCCTCATTCATCCTACTTTCACTCCTTCTCTTTTCTGAATACTAAAGTGAAGCCAGGTCCCCCCGACTCAAAGAGGGAGGACCTGATGGGAATATTTAATGAAAAAAAGAGGAGCTGCAGAATCTTTCATTCAGCACTTATGAGGAATACTTTGGCTCTGAGTCCTTGTGGCCAATGCTGGTGAACCCACAGCTTGAAATTCCACCTCAGTGTCCATCATCATTCATCAACCATTAGAGGAAGAGCTGCTTCATCAGCAAGCACTTTGACTCCCTGAATATTTTATGCTTTGTTTGGTTAAGCCTCAACTTCAATTTTGTTCTGATCTGCTCTGACAATGACTTCATAACGGAGAGCATGAGGAATCTGACGCCCTCTGCTGCAGAGTCTGAGAAACTCACAATCAGGAGGAAGATTTGGTCAAAAATTGTAACATTTTGAAAAACATTTACAATTAGAAATAAAATCTATGATGGCACTTAAGTGAGACTTTTCAAATGATAATTACTAAAGTTCAAATGTAGGACAGTGGAGTCGTCTTTATTAAGTTGTTGCTTTTTTCCCTTTTGGAAATGAGCTCATCTAGTCAAGCCGGTAAACAGGAAGGATAAGGATGATTACGATTGCATGTTCCTCTTATTCCAAACGCAAGAGCACTTTGAAGACTGAGAGTCTCTCCTTTGGTTCCTGCAGGAAAGTTTCCTCTGAGGGGGGTTTGTTTCCGATTACCAAATTCCTCCAGAAACAGATGTGGGATTTAAAAAAACATTTTTTATTAAAACTTTTCTTGAGGAGTTAAAAAATAGAAACAATGGGATGCAATACAGGTGATATATATTAGGTATGGATAAGAAAAGAAG
>NW_027175821.1:10453620-10483620 GCF_023055335.1 Clinocottus analis
CTGTATGTGCAGTTATAGTCATGAATAGTATATTTATTCTTATTCACATAAAAAGTGATTTATTTTTTTATTATTTTTGACCACCATCATTAAAACATGATATATTTATGAATGTAAATATTGTTGAGGTAGTTCCTTAGGAAAACAATGCAAAAAAGGCACATTTAAAATACAAATACGAGCTGATTGCTGCATAAATAAAAAATATCATCTATGATATTGTGTCATATACATTTTTTAAGAATGTGAACAGCAAAGTGGGTGAAGTATTTGAAATGTTTACCTAAACATAACCTAACTATTTATATGTTCAGTGGTTTACAGGCGTATATAGACTTTCAATGAAAAATGAACTAAAAATAATGTAAAAGGAACATTCTGTGTAAATGGAGCTGAGTTTGTGCTGAAACCAGGATACCATGCATGTGGATTATGGACAGTTAAAAAGACAATAATAATTGTTCTAATCCTGAAGAGCATCCCATGTATTGTATGTAAAGTTTGAATCTGTAAAGGAACTGGCCACTGTAAGAGAAACGTGGAGTAAACGGTCGCACAAAATGGAGCCACAGAAGAACAAAGACTAAATTATACAGTACTTGAGTAAATGTATTAAATTAATATTTGCCACTGGAGTACTGCTATACTTGTACAACTCTAAATGTTAATATATGTATTGGTTATCTAAAGATCATCTTTCTGAATTGATTACTTTGACCCCAATCTCAACTCATCAGCATACCTGGAGCCAGACAGACAAATAACTGAACAAGTTGTATTTTTCCAATCTTGTAAGTTATTACATGCTGTTGACTTTCACCAGGCCGTCAATCCATCCTGACTAAGCTTTACATGACACTATCATCATCACCTGAAACTAAGTGAGATAGAAATAGAGAGACAAATAGAGACAAGAAGAAGGAACTGAAAGAGGAGCAGGGGAGAGAGAAGAGGATGCAGAGACCTAATCCTATAACGTCCTTCTGGGCTATATTTAGTCCACATCAGATAGATCTACTGGACTGAAGGCTATGATGCAAAGTATGAGGGAGAAAACAATCTGGGCAAAGTTAAGAGAAGGAGAAATGAAGAAATAGATGTAAACAGACAACGGGGGGTAGACAGAGGCAAGCAATGAAACAATAAAAATGCAAATAAAAGGCATAAAAACAGAAGAAATTGATGGAAATGATGGATCAGAAAGGGTAAAAGCTGGGGGATGTAAAAAAGTCCCAAACAATCTCAGGGTTGTGTCATCAAACTGGGATTGAGATCAATATTTTTGATTCTGTTGGTCCACACTTCATGAAAGCAGAGTAAAGAATAAAGAAAATGAAAAGAAAGAAAGGAGATGGGTCAAAATACAAGCAAGTCAAGTGGTTGAGCAGAGAAAAAGAGGGGGGATTGTTTTCTGAGGCGCCACTGCTGTTTTTGGCTATTAAACATGAAGAAAATAACTGCATGGGGGAATTTGCATAAACATGCTTCTCTATTACCGCCCCCATTGTTCATGATTAATGAGATGTGGGTTGCCGTTGCACACAGATTCAAGGATGTAAGAGCAACTAATTGCTTGTCTCTTCCCACATTAGAAGTTGCGCTGTTGGATGTTTGTTTCATTGTGGATTTGGTCAAAGTAATAAAGCTCTGGGTTGCTCTGCTGGGTAGGAGGTGGAGCAAACAGATGGCCACTGTGGATGATAAAGATGTGGATAAAATGTAAAGAACTCGAGTGGAGGAGAGAAGAAACAATAAAGCTCAAATAAAGCTCTTCAAATTGAACTGAAAACAGGGTCAAGGAAAAGAGAGAAGAAAAAAAACAGTAATATAAAGTACTTGGCTGGGAAAATGGTAAAGATGAAAGGAGAATGTGAGGATTGCATGAAAGACACTGAGTTGAAATAGAGCGCTTACATTATATAAAGAAACAAAGAATGATGAAAAGGGAGAAAGAAAGATCTGAGATTGATTGAAAAAACAGGAGAGAAGAAAATATGAACAGAAGAGAAAAGAGAGACCATGAGAGAAAAAGAGAGAGGTGGGAGATGGGCTGAGAAATGAGCGAGACATGAAGAGAGAAGATTGCTTTGAACGCTGTTGATCTGTCAGAATTAAATCACAGACGGCCAGCTGTAAGCTCTGATAATGGGTTGCCTCTAAATATAACGGGCACTGAGATGGACTGATACGGCCACAACAACAGACGCAGAGATGGTGAAAACAAAGGAGGTATCTTAACACTGAGGAGAGAAAGAACAAAACCAAAATGCCAAATCTGTACACATACAAAAAGCATAAGCGCTCACCAGTTTGTAATTTTCTTGTGATGACATTTTTTTTGTCACAATGTGTTTTGCAGATTATGTGCCAGTTGAAGCCCTTGCATAGATCACACACAACCTGTGTAATTGCACACAAACATAACCACAGTATCACAACAAGAACACTGCTGCATGACAACTCAACACACCAAAACCAAACCTTCCAGCAACAAGACCCATCTGCCCAGACACAGCGGCGAGAGAAACCCACTTTTAGAGTTTTTCATCAAGTGTTAACAGCAAACGTTGCCCTGGAGGTCTAGAAGTCCACTCCAGACCTGCACCCCACTTAGGCTCGGGATGCTCAGGGTGTAATTGTCAGTGATGGAGTGACAACGTCCCTTCTGGGTGAAATTAAAACCTCAACACACCATTGCTCCCTCCCGGCCTCCCTTTGAGACAACCTGCTGATAACAACTGTCTCGCACACACACACACACACACACACACACACTCCTGCAAGAGGAAGATATCCCCTGCAGTGCTGATACTCGCTCAGCCACATATGCAAAGCACACACACACACACACACACACACACACACACACAAAGCTCCAGAAGTGTCTCTAAACGTCAGAATATCCTCGCAGGAAGCTTGAGCACAGCTGCCACTGACGTCCCCCTGACAAGTCATGCATGCACACTTCCTTTTAACTACATGCTTCTGTTTTCCTCCCATGTCGTCCATCACCATCCCGTCCAACTCCCATGTTGGCCTACATGGAAAGTGTCAGAGCTGAGTTATGGCATCATTGACATTGTGAAAGGATAATTACCATAGAGGTTATTAACTCATGTAAACAAGACCTGAAGTGCACACACTGTCGTACTGAAGCGTCATACATGTTGGAGTGTGTGTTTATAATGAAAGGGAGTGTAATGAGAATCCTGTGGGTCCATCTGAGCTTCTCTTAGGTGGATTTAAGGGCCATTTGTGCAAATGCATCACAGATTTTAATGCAGTTTCTTTTGCTGGTGCAGTGCAGGGCTACAGTTGACCTCCAGGTCATTGAAAGCTTGAGTCCAACCTAACAGGTGTATGACAGATCCAACACGCAATGCAAGCAAGAATGCACACTGTTCTCAGACAACACATGTAGTGTATGCAGATAATTGATACTTAAATTAAATGAATAATTGATACTTAATTGAAGTATTAATAAGGCTGGAGTAAATATTCAAACTTTATGATACTAGATAGAATTGTTTTTTAGGGTTTAACCCAGATTAAAATTAATCTTTTTTTTTAATTGTATAATATTCAGTGTGTTCAATAACATAATTCTAGGGTTTCTACTGATACTGTTTCATTCACTGAATATGCGGTTAATCTGCAATGTTTTGTATTTTTTGTACATGCATCCAAGTGGTGAAATATAGTATTATTAGCGAAATGTACCTTAACTTATGAGCAAAAGTACTTATATTACAGAAAATGTTGCATGTTTTCTATGTTATATTCTTTGATTATTATTTCTGTTATCTATGTTATTATTTAACAGTGCACCACATTTCCTATCATCATATTTTATATGTAAGATCTTAATGTTAGTCAAGCTGTCAAATAAGTATAGTGTAGTACATAGTGCAATAATGTATTCTGAATTGTAGTGTAAAGTGTGTAGTGTAAAGTGTAAGTGACACAAAATGGAAATATTCAAGTAAAGTACAAGTATCTTTACATCTTTACTTCACTTGAGGAACTCTTCTCCACCACTACAAACAATGACATGGTGTCTGTACCAAAAGGAAAAGTCTAACTTTTCTGAGATGTTTTCGTGTGTGAGATGCTCATGCAAAGTTTACTGAGTAACAGACACATTAAAAGAGAAAGAGGAGCAGAAGATAATGTGAAAAGACGAGAAATGTTTTGTGTTTGCTCACCGTACTGAGCACAACACTCACTGTATATCCCTCCACCTGCAACTCTTCCTGCTGAGGACAAGCGATGACGTTCTCAGAGGAGTTTCCAAAAGCTGCTGAGAACAGCAAGAGATTATTAGGCTCCTTTTCTTTTTTTAAGCTGCTGATGCTTCTTCTCCTCTCAGTTTTTGGTACTGTGCCTGGTTTGTATTGAATGAGAGAGCAGACACTAAGACGTTTTAGGCAACCTGAGCACGTCTTTGTACGAACGTAAGCATCATCCCACACTAAATCTCCGGTGAAAGCACCTGTCTGATATAGTGACTGAGTTACCTGCACACAAAGTACTTTCCACAAAGTCATCCATGAATGTCTGCCATGTAATTGCCATTTATGGGAAGTGTTTAGGTTCAATGAACAGGACTAAAATGTGAAAGGAGTTTCATAATTCAGTATCGACATAGTTTAATTATACACATTTATTGTCTCTTTCATATGAAACCAATGTACCTCCAACAGCTGAGAAATATTTTCAGCTTTGAGAAACATTTCTCAGATAATCAAATAGGTTTTAAATGTTTCATTTAGCCCATAAAGAAATAGTCTGAATCATCAAATTTGCAGATAGGACGGCCACGTAATCTCCATAATGCAAAATTTCCATTCTGGATGGTGTTAACAAGCATTTGTAAACTGAAACTTTTGAAGTTGTTTAGCACGGTTCACAAAAACAGAGACACTGGAATGACAGTCAATATTAGATAAACATTTATTCTCTGTCCAGTCGTAAGGTATCAACGGGTAATCAATATTTTCTATTACTGATAGAAAAATACCTTTGCTGCACCATAATTACTGTACACCCATACAGTAAGTAAGTAGCAAAAGAACATTGTGTGTATTGTGAACATTGTATAAAACAATACGAACGTGCAAACATGACATCTATTAGGTATGAAAAACAAAGTGTCACTCATACGAAAAGACGTATAGTTTGTGATACATTGGCATATTTATATAATATTCTCTACAAAAAAATATCAGTGATAATCTCTTTTCTTAATTTCATTTTCTGATATCAGATATAATCAGATATAACAATGACCGTGTGCAAATTCCCGAACTTAAATAACTTCTGTGTTTGGAGTAACCCCATAGACCTGTGAGGAGAAGCAAACAGATAAGTCTTTGGAGTGAATTTTGTTCTCATATTTGGCTTCATGTGTAAAAATCAAGTAAGATGTTGCGTCGGCACGTTTTGCTGCACAAAAGAAAAGGTTTTTGATACACTACGTGTCACTTTAGTCACATGTCACAGAGTCGAGAGAGGCAGCAGCATGGATCTCCGATGAAGCGATACGACACTCGGTGTTCAACACAGTGTTAAAAAGTGCACCAGACGTCCCTCCAATATGTTTCGTCTTGGTGGAACAATGTTATAAAAATTGGTGTCACAGGCAGCTTTTGACAATGTGGCGTCTTATAGTCTGTAATGAAGTATCACTTTTTTCCATCAGTCTGTCTGGACTTGTTTGATTAGCAGCCATTTTGGCCTTTCACCCAGCGGCAACAATATCCAAACAATTCAAGAGGTAAATCCAACGGGTGGCAACGAGGAAACATGAAGTTCTTCCAACAGCAATCAGTCTCATACTTTTACACGCAGATGAACTCTCAGGCACAGGCAAGAGTCTTATTTTGTATGACATCTTCAGTCAATCGTTTTGAGGTTTAACGGCCGGCCACAGGTCACTGTACATATTCGTACGCTGGTAAAGTGAGATTTTTCTGATTGGTTGACCCGAGCCTGAATGTATCCGAGCAGCGTGACAGTGTCTCCCTTGCTGTCAGCTAAGGTGGAGGTTATGCCGGCCCCTCAGTTATAGATGGCTGAGCACTGAAGGGCAGACACACGGGAAGAAGGGAAAAATAGATTCTCACACAGAACAAAGAACAGAATGAAAAGTGTTGGTATGAAAAATGATCTTCAAGCCTTTAAATATCAATTAGATCAGATTTCAGTTTCAAGTCGTAGTTTTTCAGTCAAACACTGTTTCACGGACATTACAATAAAAATTCTGGCATACTGATTAACACAGGCACACAGACATAAACACATACACAATTTACCATTCAAACTTTGGCCACTGGCAGTGAAGGCTTCCACTGAGAAGTCGCAGTAATCCTACAGAGCCACCATGGTGTTAACAGTCAGTCACACACTGAGACTCAGTGGTGGTCTGGTCTGCCTGAAGTCCTGTACGTGGTGTGGACAAAGTTTGAACTGAGACCATTAGATCCCAGCATTTGGACACTGATGTGAACTGGGGCGCTCAGATCAACATCCTCCAGGATACACTGTGGAAACAAAAATGTCTTATGAATTGCTGTTATTAGGTTTAATTTAAGAGTGATAACAGCTTTTAAAGACCTTGATACCTTGGTGCACGCTGAGCTCATGACAGATTTGTGGAAGTCTCCATCTACAAACACCTGAGAGGCAAAAGGAAACAATAAGTATAAGAATAAACTAATAATAAAGTCCATGTACAAGTCCATTGAGTTTCTGCCTACCCGGTATCCGTACACAAATGTTCCGTTACTGCAGCCTAGCTCGTCAAGTGGCGGCCTCTCCCAGCCAATCATGAGGCTGGTCTGGCCCACTGTTTTGATTACCTCAACTGATAGAACTTCAGCTGGAGCTTCTGGAGGTGATCAAACAAAGAAAAATCAAGCAGTGCTCTATCTTTCTTGTACAATTCAATGCTTGTAATGCTGTAAACAAGAGGGATGACACAGGCTAAATGAACTCTAATATATGTGTTAGTTGGCAGTTGACAAATGAATCCAAGCAGGTTAGTAAAGGTTCATCATCATGTGTGTGACTGACTGTATGTGAGCAATAAACAGGACAACATCAAATTGGCAGAATTTGTTCTAGAATTTTATAAGACATTATATCCATGAAAAGAAACAGAAAAAATAATGGTCCATATCTTGACCTGGTACAATCCTATTGCAGAAGCAAAACAGTAGTATAATTGCAAACTGTAATAATATGTACCAAAGCTGTAACACACTCATGCAAATTTCAAATATTCAAATCAATAAGAGAAATCAGAAAAAAATGAATGTCTTCTTCCTGGACTTTAAGCACTCATGTGTGTGTTCTGCCTTTGTGTAAATCATCGCAAACATTAAAAATGTGCATTACCTGGTTTGGGTTTTGCAGTCTTGTCCTTTTCGAGAGCAGCAGTGGATTTTCTGGCAGACGTGTTGGAGCTCTCAGGAGAGCAATGAACAGGTTGAGTGCAGGATGGAACAAATACTACAAGTCCATCGTCAGCAGTTGCAGCACCATCCGTTTTCGAAGGCATGTGAAAACGATTAGCCTCAGGGACACTTGATACACTCGGGGCAGTTGTGTCTGAGACAGTGGTGTTTGAATTTGTGCCAGCACATATCGAGACATCAGAGTCAAAGGTAGTGGTCCTCAGAGTTAAAGGAGTAGAAGCTCCGTGTTTAGCATTAGATTTAGCTGGGATCACGGAGATTTTCTTTGCCAGTTTTGGGGATGTTATATCTGTGCCACAGCTTGAGTTGGATTTGGCTTTGCAAGGTGCCATTGTAGCAAAAGGAAAGTTAGAAGAGCTAGACGGAGCAGACAAAGTAGTTTTAGGTTTGTCTGCTTTAAAGTGACTGTTGGCAAACATGTTGGGAATCAATGTAACAGCAGCAGATCGAGAGGCAACTGCATGAAAAAGTGTTGTTGACTTATTTGTGGTCGTCACTGTTGGAGTGTGCTTAGCTTGGCTTGAAGCAGTGGTGACTGGGTCAGGATGTGGAACATTGGAACTGAGGCTCTGCTTCTTTGTCTGAGAGGCTGGTCGCAGGTCTGCGGAAGATGAAAATGAGATACTTTTTCTGGGCTGCTGTCCTCTTCCTCTGCTCACTGGTGCCTTGGAATGAAGAGACCAGCATTTATTAGACAAGTACTAACATAATATTGAAATCAAACCTTGTAGGTTTTCACAGCGAGAAATTAGTTTTGATGTATACTGTAAGAGAAAAATAAATGAAGAAAATAACAAGTACTCCAGAAATCGAGAACATAAACAAAACAAACAAATCAATATGTGGTCTTTTGTGCATACATTTTCATGTCTAATGGGAGTTACATAAGAGCAATGCTTTCTTTTCATACTCAAACCCCAACCTGCATCTGAGTAGTGCAGCATGTTTGAAAAGCTTCTGTGTACCTGACAGCTGCTCATTAGAGTCTTCTGCAGTTGCTCATGCAGGTTAATAATCTTCTCAGGACTACTCATCCTCCTGCTTGGACTGAAGTGTGTGCTGGAAGATGGAGGAGTCTGACTCAGCGAGGATACAGTGCTGCTCAGATCTGGGGAGGACTTCCCATCTGGTTCACTGGCAGAGGGCGAGAGCTGTGGTGGGATTGAGAAAGGAAAACGTTATTCTTTCTCCCAATTTAAATTCCAAGTTAAAGACACTGATAGGTTAATGCAAAATTAACTTAGATAACTTGTAAAGATGGCGAAGACTGTGGCAGCTTCATGCTCACATGTACCTTAGAAACAAGGGGAATTATTAGACCAAGAAAAACACGTTTTAAGAAACACTTGAACAATATTGTGAACCTATCTTTTCATCTTTTTACATTTCCCAAAAGTCCAGTTGCAAACAGTGTTTTGATTTTTTTAAATTTAATCTTTTGCAATTTGTCATAGTGAAACATAAAATAATTTGTTTTTGTTCTGTAATATTTTAGATTAATTCAGGCATGATAGCACAAAAAGAAAACATACTATAAAAGCCAGGAACTGTGGCTATCTTGTTTATGTGTGAGAATGATTTCACAAAATGAATGCAGTAATGGTTTCCTGTTTTGCTCTCAAAAAGCCATATGAACAACCTTTCAGAGTCTCGAGAAAATAAATAATTTTTGAAGAGAAATGTATTGGCACCAACTCACCTGAGCTCTATTAGAGATGAATCTATCTGTTAGTGCAGGACCAACAGGTGACGGTGTTGCTGGGACACTGGCATGCTCTTGCACTGGTGAGGTTGGCGCAGGTGAATTTTTCTTTTGCCTTTCTGTTGGTGCAGGTGTGACTTCACTACGGCAGTCTTGACAATGTGTTTCAGTGGTGACTAAAGATGTGTGTTTTTCACAATTTATTTTACATTTTACTCTGGATTCAGGTGTGAATCCATTTTGGTGTCGCTGCTTAACAAGTGGGGATATAGCGGAGCACGTCTGATCAGTTGTGAATACACTGGCATAGTCTTGGAATTTGGAAATAAATCCTGATGTAAACCCAGCGGTGTAATCTTGTGTCTTTACGTTGTCGCATGGTGTGAAGGCTGCGGTGTAGTTTTGCAAAACAGCGTCACTGAGCAGCTGCTCCACCTGACATGTGAGGGTGGAGTCCACACAGCCGTGTCTGTGCATGGCCTTCATCATCTGAACCAACAAGCGGTTCCTCTCCTGACACTTCACCACCAGGCAAGACAGCTTGGCCTGTTATTGGACAAAATACCTGTCAGTCAAACTCAATTGCTCAGAGCAGTCCAACAAAACATTTTCAATTAGACAAAAGGAATAAAACGCTATATCTCACTTTTAAATGAGCTATTTCCAGATCATTCTGGCTCCTCTTTTTCAGTGCCTCATACTACAGTGAAAAAACAAGAAAATAGAATAAAATACCGTTGATAAAAAAAAACTCAGATGATAAAACTAACTTCAAAGCCACAGCTGAATGGTTACCCACCTTAGCTCTGATGCTGTTGTAACTAGTCCTGAGTGAGACGAGATCAACGCTCAGATCATCCTTGTTGCCCTGCCCACGTTTCAGAGCAATATACTCCAAGTTTAGCTCCTCTAAAGCCACCGTCTGTGAGGTTTCACGCACGCACGCCGCACGCACACACACACACACACACACACACACACACACACATACGTATTTTCTATTAATGCTCAATTTTAAGGTAGTCTAAACATTATCAAAAGTCAAACAACTGAAGAAAAGTGATGAGCTGAAGATCTTCAATATAGTAACAAATGTTAATTTGTGCAATCTGGTCTGTCTGCACTACGGTAGATGTGTTGTATACTTGAAGATGAAATTTTGGTTTTGCAGATTCAAGAAGCAAATTGTGCAGATTAATCATTTAGAACAGTTTTATGTACAGACACTTGAGAATGAAAAAGATACCTTAGCTTGGAGCTGAGCTGTAAGGATGTCGTATTGCTCCTTAATTTGTGCCTTTAGCGACAGAGCATCAGTCTTCTCCCTGACCAGGCCTGTCACTCTGCTCTGCAGCTCCTTCACCTGCGGCAGACACAAACACAAATGGGTTTATCTTGGTTTGCACCTCAAGGTAAAGCAGAACGGGGGTCCAACAGGGTGTTCAAACCACGAGACATATTCACAGCTAAACCCTATGTGTGTGTGTTTTTATGTGTGTGTATGTCTTTGATTGTATTTTGCTTCTAGCATTTTTTTGTATTGTCTATTTGGTTAAATACCTGGGTTATGAGGCTGTAGTTCTCCTTTGTGGTTTCTGCCATTTGATTAGCTTCATCTGTTAACCTCACGAACTTTTCCTCTGCTTCGGCCATCTTTCTCTCCGCCTCTGCCCTCGCAGCTTCTGAGTGACACAATTCACTGCGAAGCCATTTGGTCTGAAAAGGCCGCAAACATTAACATGAACACATTAAGTTAGTGAGCTCTCCAATAATGCACTGCTATCCTGTAAATATAAAACAGACAGCTAAAGACCAAAAAAGATTGATTCCTAAGTGACACCTACATTTTAAAATCACCCCAAAATTTCATATTAATTAATATTATTTATTTTAATCAACGGTATGTTTAGTCAATATGATCACCCACAAACGCCCACAAACATTACTGAAGAAAGGATAAGTTGTGTACACTCACATCTACATGGCTCTTGTCCAGTTCGTCCCCTGACCTCTTTAGTTCTGCTCGCAAAGCTTCAACCTCCCTCATCAGTTCACTTTGCTCCTGCTTTTCATCAAAAACATGTTACATAAGTGCACAGTGATTTAACATAATGACACAGAATGAGCAATAATGCTTAATGATATTCAAATTGACACAACAGACAATAACATAATGCACAAAGCCATGAATCACAAATACCTGTACAGAGCTTCCCCTGTGGTCCTGAGTCTGACATCTTTGTGTAACTCCTGCTTCAACAAGGCTCTCGGTCTTCTTTGTCGTGACGACACACTTTGGATTCGGCAGATGCGGCTTCTGATTGCTCCCCTCTGTTTGTGTTTGACTAGGCAGAGCACCTTGGAGGATGTTTATTTCCTCTCTTAGGCCCTGAAGTAAAAGCTTTATCTGTTTCTCTTCCTCTTTCAAACAACTGATTGAATGTTCAATTCTTTCTTTATCTTCTCTCAAACCGGATTGTATTAACTTCTCGCAGTCTTCTTGGCAAGTGAAAGATGATTGTTCTTTGTCTCTCTGCTCCTTCAGACACTTAAGGGAATTGGTTAGCTCATCACTTTCTTCTTTTAAATAGAGCACCGCCTGGCTTAACTGGTCACTCTCTGTCTGTAAACTTTGGAGCGACTGCATCATTTGATCTCTCTCTTTTTTTCCACTTGAGAGATATTTTAACAGGTTCTCTTTTTCTTCTTTGAGATCTGATAAAGACTCTTTCTCTTCTTTCAGACCACTGATGTACCTTATAAACTGGTCTCTCTCATCCCTCAGCCCACAGACTGTCCTGGTAAGCTGCTCTCTCTCTTGTTTGAGGCCAGTCAGAGATTGAGAGATGCGGTCTTTCTCCTCCTTCAGTCCCCAAACTGTCCGAGTTAACTGTTGTTTCTCTTCTGTTTGTGTTTGGATTGACAGAGCCACTTCTGTCTGGTGCTCTCCGAGAGCTTTTATGCTAACTGAGAGTTCCTCTTTTTCTGTTTGGAGGCTCTGCACGGACTTAGTGAGCTGGCCTACTTGATCAGTCAATGAGCTAACGTGCAGACTGCTTTGCAGGCTGTGCTGCAGGGGATCATAGATCTTAACATTTTGAAAACCAGGTGCTGAAGCTGCAGTCAAATCGTTGGGTTTTAGACTGGACATCAACTGTGGTTTCTCCAAATTGAGCACACTTTCCACCAAACTGTCCACACATTCTTCCACGTTGGTCTGTTGAAAACTTCCAGATATTGCAGCTGTATATTCACTTTGCAATTGAGATCCACACTCCTTGGCAACCTGGGATTCCTCCATATGCTGTTCACTCTCCACTAGCCTTTGCTGTAGCTCCATGATGGTATTGAGATCATCCTCAGTCTTCTTGGTGAGTTCTGTAATCAAACACTCGTGTTCTTGGTTCTCCTGCTCCAGTCTGACTTTGTTTCCCTCTTGTTTGGAGATATGCTTCCTCAGCTGTGTTTGCTCACACTTGATCTCCTCTTCTCTGAGCTCAATGTGGGCCAGAATCTCTTGGATCCGGTGCGCCAAGGCCCGGTTCTCCTGATTCAGGGCCTGGACAAGATCATCCTGGGCGAGGGTGAGAATGGCGGTATCTTCAGCTCCGTTACTGGCAGGTAGTGTCCTACTCTGAGTACACAAAGAGGTAGATTTCGTGAGGTACTGGAAAAATGTGTTACTGAAAATTGGAAATGTAGGCTGTACACAATTGCAACCTCTGTGACATACCTTTCCTCTTGTAGTTCCCTGCTCCACCTCTGATTCTTGTCCCTCTTTCCTGAGTTGTAATTTCAGTTGAGTATTTTCTTGAGCCATCATCTGCAGCTGCTCCTGTGCGTGCTCTAGGGCGACCTCCAAGCTGTCACGTTGTTCTTGATGTGTTTCGAGATTCTGCTCCAACCCCAAGCTCCTGAAGGCTTCCCTCAGGGCATCAGATTCCTCACTGGGGCTTTTCTCAAGGTTTAGGATCCCTCTGGAGCACCAGGTCCCTAGTTTGAACTCATCTAGTGTCTCTGTAATCAAAGAGAGTGACTGTAGGCTGGGGTTGGTTTTGGAGCCAAGTTGGCAAAAGATTTTAGGTGGAGTTGATTCTGATTTGGCAGTCGAGGACTGATCCACTGGGTTCTTCTGCTGTCTCTCTGCTTCCTCCTGGTGGTAAATTGGTGGACCTGCAGATGGATGAGGCGGGCCTGTTCCCTCATCTAACGTTAGATGAACCTACACAGAGATCAGAGTTGTGGGACATAAGTTGTGAATTATTAATGCGAAAAATGTCAAAACAATTAATAGAACATTATCCAAAATCATGTCTCACTATAGTGATATAGTTCTACTTAGATATACCTGTATAATAATTTACAAAAGGGGAGGGTATAACACCCTAAATTCTCGCAACAGAGCCTTTACTGTTCTGAGCTTTTTATGCTGCAATACTTTCTCAGAAAATAATAGAATATTAAAACATTGAGCCAATATCAACACCAGATCTAATATATATGGGTCCTTTGTTATTTTTATGTGACGTAAAAAAACTGCTTAAATTAGTCACATAAAACAAAAATACAGTTTTTGATCATTTTTTTAACATCTCCTACTAAAGCTGCCTCAGGTCACATCTCTTCTCAGACGTATAAGCACAGTTCCTCCAATGAAGATCAGGACTGGCTGGCTCTTGACACCCATCAAGTAAATACTGAATTTGGGTAGACTTCCACTCCTTCCAGTACTTTGAAAGTGAAAGTCTCATCCCATAGATTCATTTAAACTTTTAGTTTAGGACCTTTTAAGAGATGCATTTTGTTGCTTGGTTATTGTGCCGTACTCAGATCTTGATCTCAATGACACTACCTGATTTATACAATTTTAGGAAAATAATAATCATGTCTTACGTACCTCTCCAGAGCTCCCCACCGAGGAGTGTCCCATGGCAGTAGTAAATGACAAAGTGTTGGAGCCAGGACTCGGGCATGTGGACTCAGGCACCGTGAATGACTGACTGGTTGTTTGGTTAGTTCGATCCCTCAGCATCTGCTGGAGTCTGTGGTTCTCCGCTCTCAGCTCTTCAACCTCCTCCATCAAGGAGTTTTCAGACAGCTTCAGCTGTTGCACCTCCGCTTCCATCTCTTCCACCTTGCAGTCCAGGAAGTGGTGTTTCTCCTGGGCCTCCTGGAGCTGCTCGGTCAGTCCCCTCCGCTCTGTCATCCCACCCTCCTCTCTCTCCAGCAGCACCCTGAGATCCTCCTGCAGGCTCAGGATGAAGTCTTGCAGTCTGGCTTCATTTGAGTTTGTTTCTTTGACTCTTTCTCCTTGTATATCTTTCTCACCTTCCAGCCCTCCTTCCCTCTTATATCCCACACTTGGCTGCCATTGCCTCCTCCTCTCTTCCTTTCTCTCCTCCTCTCCTTCACCCTCTCCTCTCATGGGAGGCAGCCTCTCTTGTTCTTCCCAGTGTGTTACAGTCCCGACAGTAATTCTGGCCGCACTGGTTGTTGCGATGCCAATAGCGGCACTCACAGTCATGTCCAGTAGCTGCTTTTTTAAAGTGTAGATCCTGTTCTGTAGGATCTGCTCTCTGTCCATGGCCAGGCTGAGCTTGTGCTGGAGTTGGGTTTTAAAGTTCTCGAAGTACTGGGACTGGCGACTCATCTCATCTTCTTTGACCCTTAGCTGCCTCTGACAGCGCTGTAATCGGTCTCTCCAAACCTGCTCCCCTCGCTCCTTGTCCCGGGTCTGGGCCAATGGGAAGACAGGTTGGAAAAAAATATTAGACCCAGCTACACAGTGGAGCCAGCGAAACCAACTCCTTATTGTAGATTTTTTGTGATCTGTGTCTCTTTTGTTTTTGACAGAGTAAACAAATCAGTCTTATAATAATAACAATAATGCATTTTATTTATATAGTGCTTTTCTAAGTACTTAAAGTCACTACATGCCTTTTGATGCATTCAGAGATCGTGAGCACTCACCATGGTCCTGACCTCGTCCCTGAGCATATGGAGTCTCTGGTCCAGTCTTTGGGAGTGTTGCATGCTGGGGAGATGAGAGGCAGAGGCTAGCTGATAGAGCTGTAGCAGCAGGCTCCTCTCTGACCTCACAAACTCTCTGATCCTAACAGCACAACACAAGACAGACAAGCTCAAATTACATCTTCTACTTAACACCAATTTGCACATTGACATAAATCCCTTCTCTTTTAGTTTGATCTAAATACCTACCAATGTCATTTAGTTTCACCTGACAATGCGAGAGATAAAAACATGCCAATAAAATCTCCTGCAGCGAGTTATTCCGTGTAAGATGTTAGCGGCAGTGTGCTCGCATGCAAGTGAGCCGTGCAGTCAGGTGTGTGTGATATGTGATACCACCTTGGCCAAAAGTGAGTATATAGTAGCAGGTAGGTGTGTGTCACTGGATCCCCTCACCCCCAGCCTCTCACCTGTTCCTCAGGTAGCTGTCAAACTGTTGGGTTGAGTCTGCAGACTGCTCCAGGTCACTTCCCAATGAGTGTGTTACCATGGTAAAAAAAACTGCTTCCGGTACCCGTCATGTCTGATGAGGTCATGTTATCCTCCATTGGTTAGCCTGTGCCCACTAGGTTAATGTTAGCTGTGGGACAGGGAGCGATGGTGTCAGAGTTAAGCAAATGTGATGCTTGTTTTGTTTTTTCTTCTCTACATGTCCGTCATAAAGACACAGACATTGACAAAGATAAACACGGACAATCAAAAAAAGATACACAAGTACACAATCATCTATTATTCACCATGTCAACAGCTTGGTAGCAGGTTTGAGCAGAGGTATCTCTCAGGTTACCCCGCCTCCTAATCACCCCATCTTCTCCTGCACCTCCTCACACATCTCACAAGTCTTCCAACCCCAAAAACTTAAAGGATGGGTCCAAACTTTTACTCACATGCCCCTCTGTACAACGTCCATACCGCCCATCAACAGATATAGGTATGTGACTACTGTTACCTAGTAAGTAAGCTAGTAAGCAGGTTTGACTAATGCAGAACCAAACACAGGCAGGAATACAAGTCAATGGATAACAAGGTCACATTTGTATCATAAGAAAATCATCAGATTTCAAACTCACACAACCTACAATTTGCTGTTTAGTAAATAACGTACAAAAAGTAAATTGTCAAAGTTAAACTAAAAACACAACCTGTTTTTCGTGCCCCTTTGTTTGCAGTTTCATCTTCTCGACGCAGCGACAAGCTTCCAGGACGTTCCACAGCTCTGTGAACTTTGTTGCGCTGTTGTTTCCTTAGAAACGCCTCAGATGTTGGACTTTGCCAGAATTCTCCATTTCCAGTTGCCACTCAGCTTGTTCACCCCCTCACTCAGCACTATGCTTTCTCTCTTCTTCTCCTCGCTCCATTTTTCCTTTGCTATTGTCCAGCTGGGCCTTCTTTCAGCTGAGGCGCTTGCCTCTTTAATAAATCCTCTGATTCAGAGTTTTCTCTCAGTAAATCTATGTGTTTGCTTCTCACAGAGGAGTTTTTATGTTCCAGGTCCAAGAACCACGATAGTAAATGTTATTCATAAATAAATCTCACTTTAATCTCATGTATATCTGGTTACTTATTACAGTTTCAAAGATGTTTGCATTCCAGGTAAGGGTCAAAAGTGCACATTTATGAAAAAGGCCATGGGGTTTTTGTGAATTGTCTACAAATGCATAAAAAACAACTAAGATTTGTTTCGTCCTTGTCTCCTTCCAAAGCACCTCAACACCTAAGAGAAAGGACACAGTTTGAAAGTATTTCCTTATCATAATTGTTACTAGCAACACTATAACTGTGTTGGTATGATACAGAGAATAAATGTGCTACCTGATGTGGGTCCACGGTCACTTTCATTAAGGCCAAAGAATAAATGCTAAAGAGAAAAACAAAAAGAGGAACAAAAACTAAAGGAACACAAGGGGTTTAATTAATAGGTGAAAAAGGGAAAGAAAAAGACAGTCAAGAAGTTAATATAATAAAACACATCACCAGTACAAAAGATATTAACTTCTTCCAATTCTCTCTTGATAATCTTTGTCATCACGTCACAGTTGACACAGACTTTACCAGCCACAAGAGAAAGCTTTCAAGAGAGAAACAAATAATGTGAACATGTACCTTCTCCTCAATTTCCTTTACTTGTCTCTTTTGCAAGTCAAGCCTGCCCTCCAGCTCCCTAATTCTCTGCAAGGCAAAGACACACGCGGTTAGGGTGCACAAAATCTGTATAAATACCAAACTAAGACCATTTGGCCAGATCTCAAACAATCTAACAAAAGAAACACTTGTTAAATGGTTAATAAGACTGTGATCCAACTATTCCTGCATTTGCTCCAAATACTCTGCCTCCTTCCCATCATGCCTTCTGTCTCCATGGTAGCTGCATTGGGTAAGAATGAGCTGCCATGGCAATCGAAGAGAAGATTTAACAGTGAAAGTGACTTAATCATTGAGACTTAAAGCCAGAGCAGCTTATTCACTGAGTGCAGAATAACATATTAGTGTTCAATATGTTATTTAGCCAGAGTATATTCACACTTAGTGTGATCAGGGATAATAAAAAAAAAATAGAAAGATACAATTGTCAAACACTAAGACAGACTTGGAATTACAAAACTAAAACCTAAATGAAATATCCTCTGCTCCAAATGTATCTTTGGTGCAGCTGATGCTAAATGCTTCAAACAAACAGTTTTAACATTCATTATGGTAATAAAAACAAGCAGTTTCAAACAATAACACTGGACTTTTGAAACAATAAACCGAAACAGTAGTTTTCAGAAATGTATTTAGTCAGTAAGTATATTTCATGAGTAGCTGATGATAATTGTGTTTTAAGTGTTTTAGGGTTAGAGATTAGGGAAGCCATGTTAGTTACAGTCAAACTGATTCAAAACAAATTTAAGGTGCAGAGGTTGAGGATGTACTTGATGAATCACATATACTGCACGAGCCATGGGTGTAAAACTAATGTGAGGGCTGCAGAGTGGAGGGATACAAAAGGAGTGGGGGGGAAGTATTCAGATCACAATGATATACACACACTCACACACACAAAGTCATTCTGCCTCATCCTGTCACTCTTCCACTTCCACTTATAAACTTACAGGTACGGCTACAGGTTGCACACACAGGGATACTGCATCTTTCTCATAGCACCAGAGGTGTGGTGGGGTCAGACGTTTCAGACAGGTACCAGGGGTCAGATTGAGGGAGCGCAGGACTCAGTAACCTGACTTCATTTGTTTTAAGCCTTACCTGCTGGGCCTGCTGTAGGAGCTCCATGCGCTCCTGTAAGATCTGACTGTCAAACTGCCGGCTCTGCCGGTGAATCTGACGCCGCAGCTTTTCCACGGCTAGCCTCAGCTCCTCCCTCTGCCTGTCTGTCAGCGACTCGGCCACCGCCTGGCATGCCGGCTGCTCCTGCTGCAGAGCGCTATACAGCGTGGCCTCCAGCTCCTCGATCCTCTGCACAGCCAGCCACATACACACACAAACAGGTACACAAACATACACGCACATGGACGTGCACATGCGCATGCAGAAACACACACAGGCATGCACAAGCACACAAACGCACACACACATACATACACACACCACTGTGACCATGGCAGATATGAGGAACATTGTTCCACTTTATATTAAGGGTTATCGAGGCTCGACGTTCACATGGTAACTTCATTATATCAACAACACAAATTGTGTTTTATTTCTGTCCCTTACGAATTAATTCCACAGTTGCCTGACTGGTGCAGCAAAGTTACCATGTAAAAAACAAGCTTTCACCAACACACTACAAAGTGGAAACATAAAGACAAACCAACATAAAAACTGACCATATCAAATGGTTAGAATGATATAGAGTGCACTAAGTGTTAACCTTTGTTTTCTAGGTGCAGCCTATTTAAGTCAGGAGGAGGAGAATGTTTTAATTTTCATGCTAACAAAATGTAACTTTAAAATCGTATTACACCAATTCTGTCTTGAATATTTATTCAACTTCACCAGTTACTTGAATCAAGTTACACAGGATATTCATGAAGGCATTTCATTTAGAGGAAGCAGATCAATGATTGGCCTTCTCAGAAGATAAACACATTTGACCAATAAAAAAGAAGTCAAATATAAATGTAGTGCCTAACATTGTTGACAGAATTTAGACTTCAGTGGTAAAAGATGCAGTATCCCGACACAGTTTTACCTTTATGGAGGTACGTTGCATTCATGAGGTTAAATGGGGTTCCAAATGTTTATGTGTCATGCTGGAATGACAATGTTGCACCTATGCATCCTGAATCCTTTATTCCTTGTATACAACCTTAGTTAATGTTGTAATCAATATAAATGAGTGCATGTTGTCTATTTGAGAGGCTTTGACCAACTTTTGTACAAAGGGACAGATACTGCTCCAGACTCCGTACCATGTAGGACTGATCCAAGGCCTGCTTCCTGTAGTCCAACTCTTCCTCGAGGAATCCTTTCTGCTTGCTGAAAAGCTCCTGCAGCAAGATGTGATCGTATAAAATACAGGACATATCACAAGTGAACGGTGGAGAACATTAAACATATTACATCTGGGTGGTCTTTTTGACATCAGAACAGCATTAAAAAAAAACAAGCCCATAAATAGCTTGTTCTGTGTACACAATAGTGAAAAGACTTTTGCATCTTAAAGTCAGACAGTCAAAACCAACAAAGACTGTGTGCTCTCCTGGTGAATAGATTATTCACCTTTTCATTTTCCAGGTCGATCATCTTCTGTGTGAGGGCGGCCTCTGTGCAATCTATCTGCTTCAACCACTGAACAGGGAAGAAAGGTGAGGGATTAATGCGTTCTCCGACGCTAATAGCTGTGTTATTACAATCCATATTTCACTTTGCAATTAATTGACTTGAATGCAGTGGCTCTTTTCGGAATACATTAAATGTTATGACAACGTCTGTCCACTGGGTGTCAGCATGTCGAAGAGGCCTTTCACTCACCTTTTCACACAGTGAGATTACTGTCCCTGCTTGGATCACTGCTACCTGTTCCTCATTTCTGAGATTCTACAGAAAACACAACAGAAGTTATACAAGTCTGAAATTCAAGAATACCAGTGATTTAAGTGTATAAATCAATATGTAAATACAAACACTATCGTTCAAAAGTTTGGGGTCACCCGGACAAATTTTCAGTTTCTTTGCAAGTTCTCTCATGGAATAGCCTTCATTTATAAGAACAAGAATAGACTGACGAGTTTCACATGAAAGTTCTCTTTTTGTGGCCATTTCGAGAGTATAATCAAACCCACAATGTGATACTCCAGATACTCAACTAGCTCAAAGGAAAGCCAGTTTTTTAGCTTCTCTCACCAGCAGAACTATTTTCAGCTGTGCTAACATCATTGTACAAGTTTTTTTTTTCCACAATTAGTCTTCTAAGGCGATTAGCAAACACAATGTACTATTAGAACACTGGAGTGATATTTATCTTATTTCAATCCAACAGTGTCTTTGAACTCACCCCGTTATCCCCCAGGATATCCAGTTTCTTCATCAGCTCAGGAATGATTACATCCTGCAGGACAAAACCAGACATCATGGTGACTGTCGTCTTAAAAGAAAAATAGTCTGCGTTTGTTGAAGTATTCGTATCACCTTGACTCCCTCCTGGTGACAGTAGATCTGCAGGGCACTGTTGCTGTTCTCAGGGAACGCAGACATGTGAAGATTGAGGGCAGGAGATCTACGTTCCCTCTCCTAGAGAAAACACATACCATGTGAATACTAATACACACACACACACACACACACACACACACACACACACATGTAAAAAGTCCAACAGGGAAGTCATATTTGATCTTAACATTGATGGAGGCGCACTGCGAATGACAGATATTGAATGTAACCGAGTGTGTAAAGGGAGTGAATGACGGATTTACTTACATGACACTGAAAACATGGTCGGTATCTGCCAAAATGAGGGAGGTGTAAACTCATAGATTGAAATGGAAAACCAAACCACAAACAACGAGGAAGTTTGAGAACACATGCTGAAACTCAAAACTGAGAATGTGATCGGTCTACATTCAGACCAACCTGATACAAACAGATTGTAAATAAACTGACATGAGTGATGCTGCATGCCTTTCAACCTCTACGTCAGTAACTTAACTTGTTAATTAACTCTAATATTAAAGAAAAAAATACTTTTCAGGAAAACAATCAAAATCCCTTAATTACTCTTCACTATTCATCGTTGCTTGACTATCCATGGGCATTAGCTTCAATCGTATGGAAAATGTAAACAAAATGTGGGACACACATGCAAAAATGAGAGACAAAATGAACATAGATGGGACTGAATATTGAAATTAAATACATTTTTATTCAATAAAAATTACATTCATCTTAACACAACATACTCTCAATAAAAAAAACATTCCAGTTCAGTGGAGGGGATTCGAACACAGCTGCCATGCAAAAACAATGCAAAACACAGATGTACAGAGTGTGTATGAGTGAACAGTGCGTCTGTCTGGTGAATCATTGTATGTAGGTCTTGTGTCTCGAACTGAGATTGTTGTCGCCTCCTGCTGACAGTTTGACATTGGTACAATCTCTTACTTCCAGTTCAAGCACCCTGAATTCAAGCAGCTCATTCTGATCCCGAGCATCCTGAACCTCAGCCTGCAACCTCGACTCCGCCTGCTGCGACACACACATCTACACAAACACACACACACACACACATCTTTGTTATGATGGTTTGGTAATGTTTACAAAGCATTATGAACACTGAATAAGGAATGTTCAAAGTATCTCATAATAGCGTTGAATCTTCTCAAAATGTATTTTACTTTTTTCCTCATATTACGGATTTCAAACCTTTTTGAGATTAACTTTAGTACAATCAATAGAACATTATTTAATGCTGAGAGTTGATATTACAATAATGCTTGTCCATAATAATTCACGTGAACTAATGCAATCTACCTTCTCGTGCAGTTCCTGGTTGGTCCTGAGCATGTACTGCTTCTCCTCCACCCACTTTGAATCCTGCCATAACAACCAAACACAACATCAGCAAGAAATGACACTGGCAGGAAGACGAAAGGAAGGAAAGCATCCACAACACCATCAAATATACTTCTAAATGACACAAGCAAATGAACCATAGACACAAACAGACAGGAACAGAGGAGCAGTGGCAAAAGTTTATTGATCCAGAAAAATAAAGACCCCTCTTTAGATAACAAGAAAAGGAGCTGCATTCATCAAGAGTTCACAGTAACAGGAGGAAATGAAGGCAATCCAAGGAGAAAAATAGCAGAGCAGCAAATCAAATTTACAGATGGATCAAGCCACAGTGGAACAGGCAACATGCAGAAAACGAGCAGTGACAAAAGAAACACTTCACAACAACTGAAGAATCTAATAGTAGTGATATGAGTCCTAACAATCCCAGTGTTTCTCATGTTAGTCAGTAATTATTAAAGTTGCTTTAAAAAGTTTAAATTAGTTAAATCTGCTTAGATTGACAAAATATATTGTATTTTATTGTTTATTTTCTTCTACACATGCAAATGTCTTAGACAGACCAAGATATTTTATGATGACTTTTTCCATCTATTATCTTTAACTGCTCATCATGTTTATGGTCGCGGAGGACTGGAGCCGATCTCAGCTGACATAAAGAGACATGCACCCGTTCCCACTCACGTCCACACCTAGAGTCTTCAATTAACCAAAGCGGCATGTCTTTGGATGGTGGGAGGAAGGTAGAGAACATGGAGACAGCCCACGCTGACACGGGGAGAACATGCAGACTCCAAGCAGAAGGCCGTCTAGCCTGAATGTGGAAGCCTGAGGAAGCACTCTTGCTGTGGCAGCAGCATTTTATTAATTTGAATTGTCATCTGTATCTATTTGCATTTTAAAAAACATAATGTAATTGATTCTATATAAAGTATTGTATTTTTATCTAAAAACTATTGAGAAAAAAAGCTGTGCAGTAGTAGTAGTAGTAGTAATTATAAGCTGCTTATAGCTAGTGTTAGGACGTTAAACGTCAAATGCAAAACTGTATTTATGCAAGTTTCTCACCAAAAGCTTAAGGTGAAAACATCATAAAATTTTAATTTACCTTAGCCTAATACTAATTTATACAGTGCTGGATGCATCATAATGCGAGTCAAAGCAACATCTGTTAGCATCAGCTGGTTGGCTGTTGTTCTACAGCTTATTTTGGACTTGCAGTTGTGCAGTTGTGATGAATTGACAGCTTTATGTCTTCTTCAGTCACACTGAAGAACTTCTACACCAACACATGGCAGGTCTGCTGAAAGCCGGACGGTGACAATCAGCAACCAATCGATCGGTGTGTCTCTACTTGTATATCAATCTCTTCATAGACAGGGACCAGAGTGGCTTAATTAAGCCTCCTCTCAAAGCTCATGATCACTGAAAGGCCCAATAATTAGAAACAGTCCCAACAAGAAGGGACAGAGTGTGCAGAAGAACATGCGGAAGTGACATCAGAGGATTCTGCGGCAGACCTGGTCAGCATAACGCCAGACTAGGAGCAGAGCAGCCAGACAAACATGCAGAAGGGCCAGCGAGAGCAGGACCAGTGAGCTCCTGTCACCATTCCCCGTCTTTGTTACCTGCCCCCTCTCAGCCAGGGCCTTCTCCAGGTCGACAATCTTGGCCTGGCAGCTGCTGAGGTCAATCTGCAGCTGCTCACGTGTCTGCGGAGAGAACGATCAGCCATCAGGTAAGATGCGTGAAAATTTGCTACACAACAGAAGAACAGACTCTGTACATTCTTAAAAACATATATTTCAATGATTTACTAGACTTGGAAGTTATAGTATATTCACTTCCTGAAGTTTATTTGAAAAATAAAGATTTTTATTTTTATTAATGGCAAAAAATGTTGGATCATGGCTAAATGGAGCGATAAATGTGGTGGTACAAACCCTGGCCTCCCTCTCAGCATCCAGAGAGCCTCCTGTCTGCTCTTGGAGAAGGGCGTAGGCCCGCTGGAGAGCCTGGTACTCTCTGGTCAACTGACGGAAACGAAGCTCAGACTCTTCACGGGAAATTATCTTTATTCAAGAAAAATATAAATGAAAGATATTAAAGATATTTTAAAAAGGCACAGTGTCAAACAGACACACAAATCTTTACCTAAACTAATTTGTAAGTCCATCAGTTATCAATTATCCTCATTGTACTACACTTTACACTCTCCCACCTCAACAACATGGTTGCTCAGTAGACATCAGCTCAGTGTTTAAAGGGGCAGTGTGTCTCCTTTCACTTCTCCCTTTCCAAGAATGGGATATTGTGAAATTAATGAAAACATAGTTATGATAAGTTCATAAGTTATATGAAAACATAACTTATGAATATTATATTCAACTTGTGTTACACACTGGCCCTGTAACACAACTGTCCCATCCACACAGGACAGTAAACTGACTAACCTGTGTTTAAACAACCTTGTCTTCAGCTGGCTCCTAGATTTGTTGTTAGAACTCCAGCATAGTTTACATTGATTATTTCAATGTATACAGATAATTATCTTACCTCTTCCAAATCCTCTTCTGGAGTTGCAGGCGTGCGGTCAGTGAGGTCAGTGTTGTAGGAGGTCAGGGAGGAGGTCTCAGAGTCTACCGACTCCTCATCAAATCCAAAATATGTCTCCACAACATGCCTCTGAAGAGAGGAAAAAATAGAATATGCACATTGTTGAATAAAACCTGAACCGTAACAATTATTTCTTTGAATTTAAGAAAGCTTTTAAATTCACCACACATGTCTACAGATGTCTTGTGATTGTTTTAAGCTTAATTTTATACAGTAACAACTTATTCAACAACAAAACAAGTAAATCTGTTCATATCAGATTAGGTTACCGGTGCTTGTTTACTTCTTTCTTTCTATTATGGTTTTAAAGCCCACCGAGTCCTTACCATCATGTTTATAAGTCATCTCCTGGCAACCAGAGAAGTACAGGCAGACAAGGGCACAGAGGCAAATGAAGGACGAGAAGTAGAGGATAAGTAGGATGTACTCTGTCATGTTGCTACGAAACCAAAAACACCAGCGAAGAATATCCACAAAATATGTCTATCAGATTTATACAGAGCTGCGCGGGCCTTCAGTAATGTCCAGAAAGCACAATTACTTTCCGTTGCTCACCCACACAAAATAAAAAAACAGACCACAAAGCTTCTGGTTACAATCAAAATACTCCTACAGAAAAACCAAAATGCCAGAGTTTCCTTTTTTGGCTCCAAGCTCATTTATTACGCTTTGAATTCATAAAAAAGAGACAAATTTCCAGATGCAAGTCCAAGAGAAAAGCCGCTGTGCCCAACCCTGTATCCACCTCGCACAGGTGACAAACTGGTTCTAGAAGGAGAGGTCGGATATAATAACTGACTCCTCCTCTAAGCAACATCACAGACTCCAAAATGTCCCTTGGAGTTTGAGCTCAAACATGCACACAAACAATTAGTTACCATAATCCCTTTTTCCTCTTAATTAACACAGGAGGAAGCACAGATAAAAATACAAAAACTGTGATGCACAAGTTAAGTTAAACATGATCGTATAATAACATTAAAAAAGGAACAAAAAATAAATAAACTAATAGTTTCCCACATGCTGGTGTGGTTGATTCATGCAGGAGTGGCATGCATCCTCAGCGTGATGCTCTCAGCTGTGAGGGACACTGTCATCACTGTCTCCTGAGCCCAATTAAACACAAACAGGCTCAGATGCACACACACACGCACACACACAAGGGAGTTTCCTGTCCTGACAGCTTGCAGCTTTTATGAAATCTGTCTATACATGTAACGAGATTAAAAAATTAAAAACGGTCCTTATAGATCAGTCCACCACAGATAAGGTAGTTGCTTAGTTACACACCACTGGCCATTATATAGAACACTTACTTTAGACAATTTGGGAGGTTTCCTCCTGTTCTTTTTGCTCATCACCAATCGGTCACGTTCCTAAAGGAAAGCACACAATTGATCAAGGTCAAGACCAGCCTCACATCTGAGCTTTAGATTAGACACAGCTCAATCAAAACAACAGGAATGTATTATTTATGTACTAGTGTCTGCAAAATCAGAAGACAATTTAAATCAAACTGTACTGACAAATTGTGGTAAAAGTGAACAGCAAACAATATGATTATTATAATGAAGAATAAAGCATTTAGGTTGAGTCCCTTGTGATGGGAAGATACAGATAATAGTGTTGAAGGTGAAAGATGGGTGAATGTGAATCAAAGAGACATTATCTGCTTATTAGAGATTAGCAGTAATACAATAATACATTCCACCAAACAACTGCCTCTTCTGAAAATAAATAACCTATTCCCTAAATCCACAGGGATCCAAAAGTATTGATGGGCAACTACGACCATCTTTGATTATTTTCCAGAAAATATTTCAGGTTATATGTAAAACAAAATTTAAAATTTTGATTGATTTCTTCACAAAATATCATGGGGGAGGGGGGTTGAGTAAAATCCTGACCTGCGTGAGCTCATCAATGATGCCACTTTGCTCCGAAATCTGCAGCTTTAGGAACTCCACTTCCTGTTCCTCGTGGGCATGGCTCAAGTCTGTCAGGGAGCTTGGCCGCTTCAGCTGGGACTGAATGGATTGTTGCTGTGGGGGGGGCCGAGAGGCGGCGGCTTTTTCCTTCTAAAGGAGAGAGACAGAGAGAGATAAGCCATGTTATGATTGTTTTGAAGGAAAGCAACAATGTAGTGGTAGTAAAACATTTACTGGATGCCTCTCACCATCTCTGCGTTGTTTCGGCTCAGGTTCTTCAGTTTCTCCTCCATGCGTTGCAGTGTTTGAAGGAGGTCGTCATTTTTCTTGGACAGCCGCTTGTTCTTCTCAAACATGGGCTTCATCTGGCTCTCGGCCTCTCTCACCCGCTTCAGCTGGACAGAGGAAGGAAACACGGAGGGAAACAATGCAAGCATAAGTCTTGCAATCAGGAAGGCTTAGAAAATATAAGTGTGTGTGTGTGTGTGTATGTGTGTGTATTTCCATTCCTATAATCACTGCATGTATTTACTTCTGTGTGTTTATTTGCATCAGGAATATAATAATAATAACAATAATAATAATAATCACTGCATATATGTGCTTCTGTGTGTGTCAGTGTTACTTACGAGTTCATTTCTCTCGTCGGCCAGCAGTGCATTTCTGTCCTCCAATTTCCTGATGACCGAGTGGAGCTCCGCAATCTTCAGCTGGAACCTCCTCATGTCCCGCTCCTCCACCTCCTGTGGA
This sequence comes from Clinocottus analis, assembly GCF_023055335.1. NCBI lineage: Eukaryota > Metazoa > Chordata > Actinopteri > Perciformes > Cottidae > Clinocottus > Clinocottus analis. Next base: position 10,481,136 of record NW_027175821.1, read on the forward strand.
GCAAGGGGAAGAGGAGAGGAGGAGGAAGATACAAACTAAAAAAGGGAGTACATGCAGGCAGGCAGGTAATTGAGGTGTATGGGAAAGAGGAGGTGATGGGTTGAAGAATGAGCTGCCTTTTCACTGAGACACTGTGGACCTGTATGTGTAGTATACACAGTATATCCTTATGCTTCTTATGAATGTATGAGCTGTATATGCAGGTCTGACTTAATGGACAGATTTACAATATTGTTCATATCCATATGACATATGATTGATGTTTCTCCTTGTAATAAGGAAACATTAAGTGTCCAGTCAAATCCAGTGTACAGCATGTGCACATTTGAGAATGACATGCATATGCACAGAATCACATGTATACCTGGTTGTTGAGCAGATCTGAGTTGTCCCCCAGCCCAGGCACCAGCTCTCTCTTTGGGCTGCCGTGGTTGTGTCTCTCAGCCTCTCGTACATGACCCAGTTGCTCATCCAGAGCTTCCTTCTGAAGCTGAAGCTTCTGGGCGTAGCCGGCCTGCAGCCCCAGCTCCCTCTCCAGGGCACACATCACCCGGTCCTTCCCCTTCAACTCGTCCATCTATAAGAAGGATGGATAGGTACATGGTGGTGGAAAGAGGGAGTCAGACAGACAGACAGTTTTTCATCGAGTCCCTGTTACAGTTACATAAACATTACCGGGATAAGTTATAATATATATTATAGAGCATGTATTGCCGTAAATTCAGCAAAAATTGTGCCTGGTTTATATGAAGTACATTGTTCTTCTGTTTTATTTATAAGAAAACGCTCAGGTTTAGCATGGTACACCTTTCAACCTTCAGTTCCACACTTGCTACACCTTTGGTCTAACAAGGTACATGCTTCATTGTCCAAGAACAGATTAAGGAAGCGACAGTGTTTTAACTTTTAAAATATAGTGTGCCAGCTGTGATTAATTTATGAAGCTTTGCTCTTGCTGTGTTCACATAACTTCTTCTGACATATTTTCTCTCTACTTGCCCAGTATTTGTTTTTTGTTCTGCACTGCATGCTCCCACTCAATGAACCATGTTTTACTAGCGTGCTATTGATTCCAAATATTATTAAGTCTTCTTGCTCAAACATTCCTTTAAAAACAGTAATACCTGATATAACCCTACTGTATGTAATAGGTTTAATGAGTAACTGCAGCAGGTATACAGTATATAGGTATGCAGGAGTTTATTCTTTTCAGAGATGTCTGTCCGTGTAAAGTTTGTAACAACAAACTAACTTACAACTTGAACTACATGTTAATTTAAATGGGATGACACTTGGGGGTTTGCTTGGTTTGCATATTTGGCCGAACCACTGGCAATAAAACTCCACCCACACGGTCCTGCCGAGGCAGATCAGCAGCTTAGTTTTTAATAAGTGTAATTGACTGTTGATTAATTGGTTGTAAATATTTTTTTATTATTGAGAAAAACTATCCATTAAAGATAAGACATACAGTAAGTAGTATCTTTAATGTGTGTTGTCCCAACAGCATGTGGCCTCACCAATCTGCGGATGTCTCTCTCGCAGTCACGTTTAATACGGTGAACCTCATCCTGGTGCTGTTGGTAGGCTGTGCGGAGACCTGCTGCTTTGGTTTTATCAGCCTGAAGAGCATTTGCATGCGCCTCTTCAGCTTGCTTCCTGGCTGTCTTTTGCTCCAGAATCTAAAAAGAACACATCAACAAAAAAATTAACACACACAAAACCAAAAACAACAGAAAGAGTGTCACTCGTATTATAAACACACGTCCTATCCCATTAGACAGTTGTAATTATAGATTTCCTGTTTGTCTGGAAAGACTACGTTGAAACAATAGCTTGGCACCAGGCTTTCCCACCCCGTTTCCTGTTTTTCAGAAGCAAATTCATGAAAGTTTACACCGTCTCGCATCAACAAATACACATACACTCAAATAAGGATTTTCAGACAAAGTTTTTTCAGAAAAATCTTATGTATCCAATGCCCTCAGAAAAAAATCCATAGTGCAAAACTTATTCTATAACTTTGACACAATAAAACTACCAAAGTTGACAGAGCTCTAATTTATTAGACGCAGAGCACAACAGACGCTGTTTGACAGCAGAATTACATTTCGTGCTTGAGTGTATTTGATAATGTCCCAGTCGCGTTCATATTTTTCCACAATCTATATTGAAAACATAATATTGCATTACCGTCACCTATACATGCTATATCATACCTCCTGCTGTAGCTTGATCCTCTCCCCATCAAAAGCTCTCTTGGCTTCCTCCCGAGCCTCTCCGAGCAGAGCATTTTTGAGCTTGTCGGCAGCTCCGTCTCTCAGTGCGTTCACAAGTCCCTGGAGCCTCTGCGCCTCAGCATCCTTAATCTTGATGGCCCGGGCCAGCTCGACTTCATGCTGCCTTGCCAGGGTCTCACGGGCGGCTGCTGTATCGCGGAGCTTTTCTTCATGGAGTTTGGCGCGCAGGTCAGTAAGTGCTACAG